>NC_057814.1:347456335-347491305 GCF_018294505.1 Triticum aestivum
CCCCGTTTTGACCGTAGGAGGTCCGTTTCGTCCGTTTTGCGGTACGCCACACCCCTCCCGATCAACATGAACCCCGTTTCGACCGTAGGAGGTCCGTTTCCTCCGTTTTGCGGTACGCCAGACCCCTCCCGATCAACAGGACCCCGTTTCGAACGTAGGAGGTCCGTTTCCTCCGTTGTGCGGTACGCCATGCCTCGTTTCCATCGCCTATTCCGTCCAAGCCCTCCCGATGAACACGACCACGCATTCCGTTCCGACCCAGCCGGTTGGCTCCCATGCGTTCTGGTGCCTCCCGATGAACACGACGCATTCCGTTGCCTCCCCATGAACACGACGCATTCCGTTGCCTCCCCATGAACACGCCGACGACGCTGTTTCTCCGTTCCGACCCAGCCATGTACACGAGCCCTGGCCATACGTATGCGCGAGTAGGCGTTCGAGACCCCGCCCGTATGTACACATACGTGGCCGTATTTTATTTCTTGCACCCTGGCCGCTGTACGTATGTGTACATGCTACGTGCGCACCTCTACTACGACACGTACGCTCCTCTACTACGACACGTGCGCGCCTCTACATCCACCAGCATATATGTACGTACACGTTCGCGACCAGAATGACAACGCTACGTACGCTTCGACCAGGTGGGTCCCGACTATCAGGCACTTCCTTGCCTGCGAAGATGTAGCTGGTGGGTCCCAGCAGTCAGGGGGGCGAATCGTTTTTTTGCCCGGACGCACTTCCTTGCGTGCGAAGATGTAGCTGGTGGGTCCCAGCAGTCAGGGGCAAATGTTTTTTTTCGCGAAATACGGTGGCCCGTCCAGTGGGTCCCCGCTGTCAGATGGAGGAATAATTATTTTGCACGTAATAAGGAGGCACTTCCTTGCTGCGGCCGTGGACCCAGCTGTCAGCCTCTGCACGTACAGTCCACGTCCGATGGAAGCCGTTCCTTGACCACATTGACCACGCCGCACCGAGAGCACCAGGGGGTGGACGACGGTGAGGCCTAGGAAGGGGACGACGCAGAGCCGGGGCAGACGCGGCAGTGGATGCCCACGCGTAGAGGAGTACGAGGGTTCACTGGTTCGCTGCGGTGTGAGGCTGCCGTTGCCGTAGAATAACAGGGGGTGTGGGTGAGTAGAGGGATGGCCTGGCCAACGGTGGGAGTAGTAGGGGGCGGTGAGGCCTCCGCCGCATCGCAGCCGGCCACGGGAGGCAGGAGCACGAGGCACGACCGGCGCTGGTTTGGGCGGCTGGAGCAAGAAGACCAGAGGTTGAAGAAGCACTACGGCCGTTGGATGGACATCGTACGGTCACTGGAGCTAGAATCGTGCATATTGACTAAGTTGACAAAGCCCACCGTCCCCGTGAACTTAGTAGGCCCACAAGTCAGCCTGCCACAATACTGGGTCCCAGCTAACAGGGGGAGTATTTTGTGCGTAATAAGGAGGCACTTCCTTGCGTGTGAAGATATAGCTGGTGGGTCCGAGCTGTCAGCGGCGGTAACATTTTTTTCGCGAAATACAGAGGCCCTTTCGGTGGGTCCCTGATTCAGGTGGAGGAATCATTATTTTGCGCGTAATAAGGAGGCATTTCCTTGCGTGCGGCCGTGGACCCAGCTGTCGGCCTGTCCACGTACAGTCCACTTCAGATGCATGTCGGTCGTTGACCATGTTGACCAGGCCGTGCCGAGAGCACCCGGGCGGTGGACGACGGCGAGGCCTAGGAAGGGAACGACACGGAGGCAGGGAAGACTCGGCAGTTGTTTCCCACGCGGAGGGGAGTACGACTGTACGAGGGTTTACTGGTTCGTCTGCCGTCGCTGGAGAATAACAATAGGTGTGGGTGAGTAGTGGGATGGCTAGGCGGGCGATGGGAGTACGGTGGGGCGGTGAGGCCTGCGCGACAGCAGAGCCGGCAGTGGGGAGGAGGGAGCAGGCAGTCCCGCCGGCGCTTGTTTGAGCGGCTGGAGCAGGAAGAGCAGAGATTGAAGAAGCACGACAGCCGTTGGATGGCCATCCAACAATCACTGCTTGTGCGTCAACCTTTTTTTAGGAAAACCTCAAATCTGTGGAAAACAGCATACAACCCATCTGCCATTATTTCTAATAATTTACAGCCCATTTGCTAATTATTAAGGTTTTTTGGAGCCCATATTCTTTTTGTTAGCATTACAGCCCATATTGTGGCCACGGTTAAAAAATTATACGAAATTTTGCATATTTCGGTGCGGTCCGAACTGTTTTTAATCCCGAAATTTCGACTCACATTCAAACTGATTTTAAAAATAAATGTATATCAATATAAAATCCAACAAATTCTCCACGCATAAAAATTAATGTAATTTAAAATCTCGAAATGAAAAAAAAGATATTTGAAACTAATTGCTGGTTTGATGTGTTTTAAAAATGTACAACCCATTTCTCATTACTGATGGGCCATTTTCTCGGCCAGCCGAATGAAAGCTCTCCTTGTCTTGAAAGATTTGCAGCCCAACAGGCCTGACAAAGCGACTTACTTGGCAAATCACAAAAAAACTGGGCTGTGGCCGTGGACCCAGCTGTCAGCCTCTCCACGTACAGTACTCTTCCGATGGAAGTCGTTCCTTGACCACGTTGACCACGCCGCGCGGAGAGCACCACGGCGATGGACGACGGCGAGGCCTAGGAAGGGGACGACGCGGAGCCGGGGAAGACGCGGCAGTGGAAGCCCGCACGGAGAGGAGTACGAGGGTTCACTGGTTCGGCTGCGGTGTGAGGCTGCCGTCGCCGCAGGGCCTGGCCAGTGGTGGGAATAGTAGGGGGTGGTGAGGCCTCCGCGGCAGCACAGCCGGCCACGGGAGGCAGGAGCATGCGACATGACCAGCGCTGCTTTGGGCGGCTGGAGCAAGAAGACAAGAGGTTGAAGAAGCACTACGACCGTTGGATGGACATCGTACGGTCACTGGAGCTAGAATCGTTCATATTGACTAAGTTGACAAAGCCCTTCGTCCTCGTCAACTTAGTAGGCCCACAAGTCAGCCTCCCACCAAGGTGGGTCCCAGCTAGCCGGGGGAGTATTCATTTTTTTGTGCGTAATAAGGAGGCACTTCCGGTGGGTCCGAGCTGACAGCGGGGGAAACGTTTTTTTTTGCGAAATACAGTGGTCCATCAGGTGGATCGCAGCAGTCAGGGGGCAAACGTTTTTTTCGCAAAATATGGTGGCCCGTCCAGTGGGTCCCTGCTGTCAGTTGGAGGAATCATTATTTTCCGCGTAATAAGGAGGCACTTACTTGCTGCGGCCGTGGACCCAGCTGAGACTCTCCACGTACAGTATACTTCCGATGGAAGTCGTTCCTTGACCACGTTGACCTTGCCGCGTTCCGTTGCATGCATGCGTCCATGGGCGTGGTGCATCCCCACTGACAACCTCTCACGTACAGTCATCTTCCGATGACTCTCGGTTGTTGACCACGTTGACCACACCGTGCCGAGCGCACCCAGACTAGAACGACCCGGAGATGGGGAAGATGGGGCAGTGGAGTCGCAGATGGAGAGGAGTGGGAAACTTCACTGGTTCGGGTGCGCGGCAGCACAGCCGCGGTGCCACCCACGGGAGACAGGAGCAAGAACAGAGGTTGTAGAAGGAGCACGGCTGTTGGATTAACATCCAACGGTCCAGCTGCTAGAATCATTTGTTGATTAAGTTGACAAAGCCGTGCATACACGTCCGCTTAGTAGGCCCACAAGCCAGTCACCAAATCTGACGGGTCCCAGCTGTCAACGGGATGAATATTTTTTTTCGCAAAACAAGGAGGCACTTCCTTCCGTGCGAAGATACAGCCGGTGGGTCCCAGCTGTCAGGTGGAGGAAACATTTTTTCAGCTTAATAAGGAGGAACTTTCCTTGCGTGCGACCATGGACCTCGTGGGTCCCAGCCGTCAGGCTCTCCACGTACAGTCCTCTTCCGATGACTCTCGTTTGTTGACCATGCCGCACCGAACGCAGCGAGGCGGTGGACGACGGCGAGGCCCCGGACGGGAACGACTCGGAGATGGGAAAACCTGGCAGTGGAGTCGCAGATTGAGAGGAGGAGAAGGGTTATAACTGGTTCTATTGCGGCATGGGGCTGTAGTCTGTGGAGAATAACAGGAGGTGTCGAGGGGTGGAGGGATAGCCTGGCCGACGGTGGGGTAGCGCTTCGCAGCGATGCGTGCTAAGCAGAGCCGCTAGCCGCCGGAGGCCGGACCAGGCGGTCCCGGTGACGCTGGAGGAAGAAGACGAGAGATTGAAGGTGCATGCCGGCCGTTGGATATAAATCCAATGGCTGTGGATGACACAATCATTTGTTGACCAAGTTGACAACGCCCTGCGTAGGCTTCGACCTATTGGCCCACATGTCAGCCTGCAAAAATGTGGCATATATTTAACCCATGTTTTCTAGAATGTACAGTCCATTTGCTGGGCTGGGTGAACAAATAATTTTGCATCAATCAGGCCCATTTATATTTTCTAAGAAATCCCAGCCCATTTGCACTTCCTTGAAATACACGTATTAGGTGGGCTCGTTATATATATAATGTTATGTTAGAAGGATCAATTAATATCAAAGAATAAACCGGAGAGGCACATTTTTATATATATAATTAATAAATTAGCGAGTTATTGCTCAAAATAAAAATGAGCGCGTTATTATTAAATTGGTCTTTAAAATCTTCGCAAGCTTTTGTACGCAATCACCAGGATTTTCCTTGCTTGTGAGTCAAAAACAACCAGGATTTTCCTTGCCAACTTCCGTTAAACATTTACTTTTATAAGTTAATAACACGTGGGATGTTTTTATAATGTATATATAAGTCTCTATAAAATATACGATAATAATAATAATATAAATATATATATAATGTGGTTAGAAGGGAAAACATAAATTGGACACATCACTACTTTTATAAGAGACCTGCGTTTTATACCCCACAGTAGACATACTAACAAGTTCACACACAAATACAACAGAAAAGGTAAACATTCATATCAAACTCAGGTTCACAGGACACGTTCATATTCATAGCCAACATTCACTATCAACAACTCAAAAGATTCATATATAAACAAGCTCAGCATATCTATGCATCCAAATGATTGATAGATCACACGACAATATTCATACATAATTCACAAAAAGATTCAGATATACACATGTTCAGTATGTTTATGCATCCAAATGATTGAGATCACAGCCAATATGATCCATGGACAAACTTTAATTACCTAGGGTACAGGCTGGTAAATGGTGTTCAATCGGAGGTACTTCTTGCTAAAATTAGTTCTTGTACGAGTAAACTTTCGAGTACATAAGAGGCAGCACAGACAATCTGAACTTTGCTTGTAGGTTTATCCTCAAATAGTGGCCTCGTGCCGTGGGAGGTTTGAGCAACTTGGCCACTACTTTCATCCAACTAGTTTACTGGCTCATCTTGGTCCTGTATCTCGCCAAAATTCTACATTGCAGACAAGAAAGGAGGCGGTTAAGAAAATGAACCACCCAAATTTTTTATGCAGTTCAACTGAAATGGAGCATCCTTGGCGTGCAGACTGATTAAGTGCCAGATGAATATACGCGTCAACCAACTTGTTTGGAATCTTTAGACTCCATGCCATATAGTTCGCTACCATATGTGCCGATAACCAAAAGGCACAAGTTGGGACCAAAGACTAGACTGCGTTTTTCTGGGCTATGCACCAAGCAATATTTTTGGCGTTCACTCTCCTAATACTTGGAGTTTGACAATTGGTTGACGGCGGTTGATACTCGAATGAATATAGGCACTTCTTGTCAACATCGATGCTTTTCTGAGTGAACTTTGGAGTACATAGCAGCAGCATAAGTACCTGTCCATCTGATCATTTTGTGCAGTTCTACTGAAATCACCCGATGTAATGATTTGCCTGCGAGTTCAGGCTCCAAATTACTCCTTTACGAAATCGGCAAACAGTAGCACAATACCAAATTACCAATACATATGACAGGCACAATAATCAGGATAAAGACCAGTACCAACCTGTGTGAGGTAGCATATCAATTACTATTTCCTTTGACTGGAAGCCGAGATAAGCCAAGCGACTGACAGCAAAGGAAGAAAGCAAGCGGAGATTAGCGACTGACAGGAAAGGACGGAAGCTGTCGAGGCAATGAAGCACCCAAAGTTTTTGTGCAGTTCCACCAAAATCGAGCATCCCTGTTGGCACATATATTGAGAGAGTGAGATTACTGTAATAGTGGGACTAGTTGATGAAACATACACTAACAAATAGAAGCACCCTCATTATCTTAATGGGTAAAGTTAGCAACATAGTAGTCTTGCTTAAAGAGAGGTATTAGTTTATTTAATCAGTGCCAATTAGCTCAACTCAACACTCAAAGCATTGCCATTTATCATAGGTTGCAAAACTTTAACGTGCAAAGATAAAGGAGTTTCTCATGACAGTAGCACGATACAAATAGAGATGACAACAAACTAATATGGATGAAGGCCTTAGGCCCGTACCAACCTGAGAAAAAAGCTTATTCATGTAGTCCCATAAGAGATGATAAAGCACTCACTGGAATCACACAATAGTATATATTTTTGTGCACTTCAAATGTATGGTTGAAATCACTCTTGTTTACCAGTGCTGAGATTATATCGAAAGATTATCAAGAACTTCCAGCAGAGTTAAAGCACTGGCTGGGATATAGTTCATTGTATTGTCTTGTGTAATTCCACTAAAATGTATGATTGGCACAACATGATCCCTGTTTGCACAAGTAGGAACAAGGTGAAACCTTCATTAGCTTAGTGAGAAAGGATAGGAAGACATTAGCATATTACTCAAACAGTAGCATCAAATTCATGATGGACAATACGCAAAACATTGCCTCATTGAACCAATGGCAATAAATTGACATGCAAAACAATAGCACTATTATGTCATGACACTAATAATATTCCCTCCCTGCTCCACCACATGATTCATCTCCAGACAAACATACACACGTACATGATTCAACATAGGGTCCTACTAAAGATTTGTTTAACTCGAACAGGAAATTAGGCAGTAATAAATTAGTGGTACTTAAGTACTCCTAATTAATTAAGTGAGACAATAGAAGTGGAAGGGCTCCCTGGAGGATCGTCTCACATGTAAGGTAGTCGTTGCCGGAGCCCTTGAATGGCCTCGACTGAGGCCTCTGGCTTCAGCAAGATCGCCTTGGCACTGTTTATACTTCTTCTTCTTCCTCTTCATGCTCTGTTTCTCTTTCTCCTCACCAGTTGGTGAAACCAAGTACATGATTAGCCTTCTAATTCAGAATTGGTTTTGTCAGTGAGGGAGTACAAGTGTACTAGTAAAAAATAGCATTATTTTCTCATGGCAGTCGGAAAATAGAGATGAACACATGCATTAAATATCATTCTTACCTAAAGGAAGGTTATGGCGCCAATATGGATGATGAGGATTGGAACACAGATCTCCCTTTGTGCAGTTCCACCAAAATGAACCAATTGTTCCATTCTGACATTCCAGTTAAATAGCACAAAAGTTACTTCTTTTAAGAAGAGTTTTGTGCAGTGCACCAAAAGGTCACAACAGCAACCAGGTGAATTGGATATCCCTGTTTGCACAAAAAGGCACAGAGGAAACAGTCAGAGTCTCAAAAAATTACAGGCAAAAACATTTGGCTAAACTTGTCATGGCTTATAAAAGTGGCATGGCTTCATTTTTACCAGGGACATTAGATTAAGAATAGCTAAGGCTGCGTTCGGTTCACAGGTTTGGTGCAGGATTTTCGCAGGAACACAATTCCTACGGTATTCTTTCCCTTCCAACCGTTCGGAACACGGGAAAGGTGAATAGTGTTTCATAGGAAAGCTGGTCTGGTAGTACTAATTCCATAGGATTAGAAACATCCACGCGCTGCTCATTTTTTGGGCGGAAGCCCGAGGCAGGCGCTCGCTGCCATGCGTTAGACAGGTTGCTGTGCTGTGTTGCCAGAATAAAAAAATCAACCTATGTGTGGTACATGAGGTGAGGACAAGAGTAGTCACTGTGCAGCTGAATAAACAAATAGCATCTCATACTGCCAAGCATGCTACTCTAAAAAAACAAATCTATACATTTCGTAGTCCATCCGAACACATTCTCTTGAGAGTTTCCTCCGGTTCGCTGTTCCATAGTTTTATACCTACATTTCTTTCCTATTCCTCTATTTTCATCAAGACCTATGTTTTCTACCCCTTTATTCCGAACGGAGCCTAAATATTTGGTATAAGGGCATGGGACAGTGGGTGCACCAGCAGTCCAGCACCATGTACGTAAACAGGGGCATAAAGTGGTGATTCATAGTTTGTTGCCCCGAGAAACAAACATCCAAGAAACATATCTGGGTTGGTCCCATTTTTGTTCACTCTAGCCACCTACTCCTATGTGTGGATAGCAAATCTAGTCCTGGTCATACCACTGTGTACAGCGTTACCCCTATATTTCCCTTTTCGACCAAGAGACCGGTTGGATGACCAGTCTGTACTACTTTCACCCCCTTTCCTTCCTATTTGTACCAAGTCCGATGTACATACTAAATTCCCCCACCCCCACTTTATTTCTTGTTTGAACCAAGTACTCCCTCCATCCGGAATTACTTGTCATCAAAATGGATGTGTCTAGAACTAAAATACATCTAGATACATCCATTTCAATGACAAGTATTTTCGGACGGAGGGAGTACAAGATTCGACTCCATGAAGTAGCTTTACCTCTAACAATAGAAGAAAAAAATATATGTGACATTGGACCATCCGATCGAGAGGGGCTGAGAGGTAGAAAATGATGCACATGCAGCGGCATAGCGAGCTGGGGAAGTAGAGCTAAGGCGGTTTCGAACGAAGATATACCTGAAGGTCGTCGGGATGTGGATAGGTGGGCGGCGGGAGGCCGGATCCGCCCACAGGCAACGACAAAGGGATCGTAGGACCTCCTGCGCCAGCGCTCGGCCAGAGATAACGGTGCCGCCGGCAGTGGGTCTCCTCCCTCGCTGTCGACGACGGCCTAAACGCTGCCCCTCCTCCCCTTCACCGGCGGAGGGGGATACGTCTGGATCTGTAACCAGCGGTGAGGATAGAAAGCCAGTGTTTTTTGAAGGGAGAAAGACAGTGTTACTACCCCTATCTTGTTTAGATCTGGAGAGGATGAGAGTGTGTGAATAGAGCAACCCTAGCAAGCAAGCGCGGAGGCTCCGGCCTATATATACGTACTGGGGTAGTTTTCCTTTTTCACTCCATCAAAACAATCGTTTAAAATTGTGTACTACTACATGCCAGGTCGCAGTTTTTTTAGTTGTTGATTGTTTTTTCAGATAGCTACCCGCTTGTTCCAAGTGGTGTTACGATGTGCCAGGTCGCACTTTGTATCGTTCAAGTCTGGTACTACAAGTCCCTCCATTAAATGAACAACCACCCCCTCGTAAAAATTATGAACAAGCCCACGGCTAAAATTAGCGGAAACGTGGGTTGCCCCAACATGCATTATTATTTATATTTTGTACTCCCTCCATTCCTAAATATAAGTCTTTTTTATAAGCCACACCTACGACAAGATTTTTTTATTAGCAGTGACCCCACATGTCATAGACACAAAAATTGTGGCAAGATTCCCTTAGGCAAGCCAAAGTGTGTCTAACAATTTGAGCAACTCAGGTTAGGCAAGTGTGGCAAGTGTGGGAAAAATAATGTGGCAACATAAGACAAACATAGTCACAATCCAAACAGCCCCGTAATTTTTTGTGACATGCATGAAAATTTGGTTAGTTAAATTTATAGTCAAAATTTGGCACGGCGCATCAAATCAACACATGCAAGTATCAAAAGGAAAGTCACGACATGCATGCATGCGTTGTACTCCCTCCGTTTCCAAATATAAGTCTTTTTAGAGATTGCAACAAGTGCCTACATACGAAGCAGAATATGTCTACTCCTACATAGGAAGTAGCCCATTTGAAATGTGTAAAAAGACTTATATCGAGTGCAGTGCTTTGATGTGTCGCGTCAACTCGTACAAGACCGAGAAATTTGATTACTACAACGCCCTCTCCCTCGCGGACTGAGCTCTGGTGCCTTAACTGCACCTGCCTTTGGCTGCATGACAGGAGGGCCAACCACCTGTTGGGTCCACCTGTCATAGACGCAAAGGCAGGAGCAGTAAGTAGAAGCTTTCGCTACACGCTATCCCGCCCGCACGAGGTGGACGGACATGCAGCAGTGGATTCGATACTGTAGAAGTAGGAGTAACATCATTGTTCGTCTTCTCGAAGAGGTGAAGAGCCAAGCGCAACCCGAACATGGCAGTTGCGAACGCTCGCGTGGTGCGGTTCCTTGGAGTACTAGCCAGGCTCTTGCATGAGACAAAATTGCTATTGTTTAACAATTAAACTCCATTATCCATTGGTTGATACTCATGCTGCATAGGTCCACGCGCTTAGCACCATTTCCTTCTGGGGTCACCAATTTTTATTTGCTAATTAATAACATTGCATGCAATGAACTAGCCATTGCAAGTCATTAAAAGCATGCACACCTCTCATCTCTTATTGGTTGATATGTCAAGAAACAAGAAACAAGGTAGAAGTTAATGCACCGCGCCTAAGTGTTTTGGGACTATTTGGTTTTCATAAGATGACTTACACACCTAGACGGAGGGAGTAGTATAGCCCTGTAAACCGGAAAGGAGTATTTGCCTTTCTAGAGATTTCAACAAGTGACTAGACTACACCGTGTGCAGTACTCCCTCCCTTCCTGTTTATAGGGCTCAAATCTTAAATCTCATGAACCAAGGCATTTTGCGATTGGAGGAATGTATCTCGTACTTTACAAAACTACCCTAATTAAACTCATGCATTAATTACGTAGTTCTCTCGTTTTCCTCTCCGCCTTGGTCGCGGTGCACAATATTGAGCACTCCTATATGACTAGCCGCTCTATCTACATGCAGGACATTTCAAAGCATCCGGGCCCGCGTGCCATCCACCAAATCAAAGTGAGGTGCTACAGTCGAGACTCACCTGTCACCCCGGTGTGGCCGTCATGACCCGTCATATCACAAAACCCACACCTTTTCCAGCAGTGGTAAGGTGGCCTCCAAGTTGGACTGGACGAAGCAACCATCATTTCACTAGAACGCTTGTTCAAGCCCTTTCTTCCCTTTCTTGAAGATCCCTCGGTGAGCTGCACAAGGTAAAAAATAATGGCTTATTACCATAGTTGTGGTTTTTGATTATTTGCAATGTGCTTGCTAATATGTTAGGGTTGTGCAGGTGCCGGTGGACGTCCTTGATGATTCTGATTTCGTGGCCCGTCCTGTTGGCATCGCCCCGGAGATCGATTCCGATGCCGCTGTCCATCCTGTGGACATCGCCCCAGAGATTGATTCCGATGTCGCGGTCAGTCCTGTGGACATCGCCCCAGAAATCGATTCCCATGCCGCTGTCCGTGCTGTGGTCATTGCCCGAGAGATTGATGACAAGAAATAGTTGGTCGCGCTAATCCTTCAGGGTAGTTTGCATTGCCCTGTGTTTAATTACCAGAACGATGCGTGTTATCAAACCATCTTAGGGCTAGTGCACTGTCTTGTGTGGGCGGATCTTGCTACTTTTGTTTGATAGTGAATCATGCGATGAATCATGCGAACCCTCTCCGAGTTATGGAAACAGATGTATCCTCACCAGCTTTTGATGTAATATATGGCATGCTTAGATGTAAGTTTGAACTGTTTATCATATCAGCAGGGCTTGTTTGATGATTCTTGGTGTTAGTAGGCTAGCTACTGTGCGAGCTATAGTACTTGCAAAACACTCACCGAAGAGAAACGTTGGGGCTGATGAGCTTGTGGTATGCTTATACATATCCCTCGTCGATCGACCAATAGCCCTAGCTCCTAAAATTGTAGGCTTAGCCATCGATCAGACAATAGTCGACATACATTCAGGCCTCATTTGGTTCATAGGGTAGGAAAATCGTAGCAAAAGTACAGAGAACGTGCAACACAAAATCATAGCAGTGCAGAGACGTACTCCCTCCTTTCCAAAATAGATGACCTAGGCGGGCTAGTTTGGCCTAGTGAGTTTTAGTGATATGACGTGGTACAGTGCCGTCCAGTCTTCGCGTGTGGTAGCAGTATTGCGGGTACAGTAAGTTTTCTTGAAGAAGCGGAATTCAACGAAGTCATGATGGTTCCTTCGTCCGAACAACTTACAGTGGGAAAGGTTGGGCCTGCGATACGACCGGGGTAGACCAGGATAATTTTGTGCATGGCAGGTGGACTAGGATGGTCGACGTCCCACATGTCGGCGAATGAAAGTATTCTTTCCGATATAGAGGACGAGCAACGAGTATTCATTGTTTATTTTTGATGAAAGCTATTGTCTCCACTGTTACGACGGAGGAGTGTGAAACACGGCAGCCCAGTGAACTTGGCATGTGCACCACTCCCTCCTTCCTCATGTAATGCCCAGGTTACAACCTTTTCTCACTTTCTCTCTATCTATTTCCTCTCAAATGTTTTTTACCTTTCTTTTTTAAGACACAATTGTTTTTTATGCCTTTTTTTAGAATTATTTTTTATACCTAGGAGCACGTGTAGAGACGGGCTCTTGCAGAGCCCACTCCTTGACTTTGTCAATGCCTCTCTCTCCTCCACATAAGGAGTACTACTTGCTATGCATGCATGCGGCGGGCAACTGGCGTCTTGAGGGGCCAGGGCGGTGAGAGTGGGCTCCGGAAGTGGTCTGGACTCCAGCATGGCCCACCTCACATTATCACCATATATTTCTTGGAGTCCGTGCGCGGCGGGCGGGCGATCTCTTCTCCCTCCCCCGTTTCTCTCTTCTCAGCCAACGCCCGCCGAGCGATTAGATTTCGGCTATCGACGGTTTATTCAATTACGGTCCCACATGTCAGTGAAATTGCAAGACAACGCGTGTCCCCTCTGGTGAGCGGCGTGCGAGCCGGACTGTCGGGGTTGCGACGCGTACGAGTCGTAAGTGTGCCGCCTTTTCCTTTAGAACTTGCGAAGCGTAACATTTTCGCGTGATCGATCGATAGAAATCCAGAACAAAATGACGAGGGCGGTGCTTTCCCGCTCGTTAGGTGGGCTAGTTCGAGTGATATGACGTGCTACAGTGCCGTCTACTTGCTCCATTTTTATGTAAGCAAGAGTTTACACTCTTACGCGGGCGGAGTGCGAAACACCGCGGATCTGATTTTGATCGAGGGATAACTGTTCCCTGCCAAATAATGGAGGATTGTTAGCGATTATAGCATGATAGTTAGGGCATCTCCAGCGCTGGCCCACAAATTTACACCGGCATCTGTCCGAGGACACCGATGGATGCCATCCGATGCTGCCCGCATACCTTTCGACAACTATATGAACTAACTGGACGAAATTCGTGCAAACAAAGCAAATTTCAAATTAACCGGATGAAATTCATTACATTTCGAAAACTTCCGTACAAACTGGACGAAATTCATTACATATTTCGCACAAACCGTACTAAAACCTACTGTAAACCTAATCTAAACGATCGCCGGCGCCCGACCACCATGTCCGGCCATGAACCCGAGAAAGCCGGCCATTGCCTTTGCCTCCTCCTCATCCGCCTCGATAACCTCCTCCTCCGGAGCACAAGGTTCTGAAGATTTCCGCCTCCATGTCGTCGTCAAGCGGCTAATTGGCCGCCGATGTTTACCCCACCAAGCTTGGTGTCAACTGAGTGGAGTAGCGGTGGCCTTCCCGGGACCAGAGCAGCGGCGACCTATCGTGTACTACTCTTCCTCGCCGCCGGCTACGCCCGCGCACGCGCGCCGGCTTCGTGGTCGTGGCGGCGGAGGGCGGCCGGGGGGGGGGGGGTGCCGGCGATCTCCTTCGTTTGCTCCTGCGACAGTACGTCGAAGAGAGCTTTGGAGGGCGCCTGGAGCTGAGCCGCCGATGTCCCTCGTCTGCTCCTGTGACAGTACGTCCAAGAGAGCTTCGAAGCGCCAGGAGGCCATGGTTGAAGTGGTGCCGATAGAAGGAAGGGACCGGAGGAGAATAAGTGTGGGTCTTTGGCTATGGTTGGGAGCTGGGGCTCAAGTTAATATAGTAGGCGAATGGCAATGAGCCGCGGCAGACGGATGGACAACTGGCGCCGGAGTAGGTTCGTCGGGCGTGAATGCGGACGCTGCTTCAGTGACTTAACTGCAGATGCGTTTGGGTTACTGACATGTGGGCCCAACGGGCATCTGGCCCGCATGTCAGTGACACACCAATTGCACCTGCAGTTAAGTCCGGCGAATGCGGCATTGACATTCTGGAGAGACGGTGACCGTTTCAGGCGGGAAGCGCGCACTAGCGATGGAAGGGGTTTCGGTGTGCAGTGGCACTAAGATTGGTCGCTCACGATAGTACATACTCCGTACCATACTACCATAGTACCCTCTCTAGCTTAGGCTGTTTTATAGATTGTCGTTGTGATGGACGATATACATGAGCAAGGCGGTCCGAGTATGACCGTTGGTGTTGAGCCAGGTGAATACATGCTCGGCGTTCGCGTAGGCCTCCATCAAACGTCTAAACAGTAATCTCAGGCACTCCCGGGGTGCGCAGGTGATGGGCTCGCTGTTTGCGTTGCGCCATGAGCAGGACTTTGATTTAGAGGGCGACGTGCATGCATTAGCATGCTTTGACAACGTGAGCGTGAGTGTCTGATGCAAAGTATTTCATTTTCATTTGGCTGATGAGGTGTAACGCCCCGAGACCGACGCTCCAGACGCCTTCCATGTTTTGCGTGTCAGCTGTGTTATTTATTTGTTTGTTGCATTCATCATGTCATCATTTGCATTGCATCGGCACTCTATTGCCGTCATGTTTTCATAAAACTTGCATCCCCTCGTAGTTGCCGCGTCCCCCCTTGCTTTCGTTGACCGTTCCGAGTCCCATCGGGTTTTCGCTTCCCTCTTGACCGTGACCGCCTAACCCCTCTTTGCGCAGTGCATAGACCCCTCGCCCGTGTCTGAAACTCCCCTGAACCCGAACCAGGTTGTCGTGACCGTTGGGTCCGAATCATCCCCAAACATCCTTGAAGCATCTTCGATTTCTCTTTTGGAATTCCTGACGAATTTTTCTTTAACGTCCGATCTAAATCAGAGGGTCCGATTAAACCCTAGCCAAAACGCACTTGCTATATAAACAACCTAACCTAGACCTAGCTGTCCAATCCCTCAAATCCTCTCCGCCGCCGTCGCCGCTCACTGTCTCCTCCATCCTCGGGATCTTGCCCGATCCATTTGAGCCACCCGACCAACCTCCTTCCTCCTTGGGATTTCCTCCCGATTCAACCGGAGCCAACCAGCGCCAGCCACTTCTCGCCATCGATCCTTCCCACCAGCCAGAGAGCCAGCCCCGCTCCTCGTGCCCGAGGCCTCCCGAGCCGCTCGCCCGCAACTCGTCGGCAACCAGCAGGATCGTCACGTCCCTCTCCTATGTTTTCCTTTCCATCCTCCTTTTTCCCCTATCTCTCTCTCGCTCACACCATCTCTCTCCCTGTCTTTTCCCTACAGGAGCTTCCCGCACCATGGTTGCAGCCCGAGTCCTCCTGCCTCGCTCGATCTGGACCAGGAGGGTCCCGAGCATCTCCACCGTTGCCGTCTCAGTTGAGCGCCGTCCTGGTTCCCTTTCTCTCCTTCCTCTGGTTCCCTCTCTCATTTGCTCTCTGTCCTCTCCAGGAAACTGCAGGAGCTTCCCACGCCATGGCCTCCCCTGCTCGCCGACCGTGTTGTTGTCGTCGTCTTCGCGCCCTTGTAGTCCCGGCTTTCCCCGCCACCTCGTCTGCCTCCCCTGCATCACAACCCGTCTCTGGGAGCTCGCGCTGAGTCCGCCGTCGTCCTCTGCTCGGGAATGAGCTCGACGAGTCTTCTGCTTCGCCCGCTCGATCCCGCTGCTGCCTGCTTTGCTCCATCGAGCAGTGCCACCGCCGGAGTTCCTCGTCGCCGGGAACCGCCTCCCCGATCCTCGGACTGCCCGGATCCGCCGCGCCCGCTGGTCCCCTGCCTCTGCATCGTGCCTCTGCCCGTCTTCTGCATCGCCATGAACCTGCTGCTGCTTCTGTTCTTCGTCCTTCAGTAACGAGCAGCAGCAGCTCGCTCGGTAGAGCCGCTCGTTGTCCGCGACCCCAAGGCCCAGCGACCTCATGCCTCGCCTGCTCGTGGGCCTCTACTTCCCCGCCGGCCTGTTGGCCCAATGTGAGCAGCTCCCTCAGCCTTCATTTTCAGCCCGCATCGTTTTTTTTCCAGTTCTGGACGTTTTAGCAATTATCCCAGGATTTACAGAATTGCAGAAAACCCCTTGCTCCTCATGCATATAAAAACTCAACAACCATGCATCATATTAAAATGTCTTAAATATGTAAAATGCTCATGTAGTTTAATAATATGCCACTTTCATCCATGTTTAAAATGTTTAAAATATTGTTTGCATTAATTTGCATAAATGCCATGTTAAAATGATTTATTTCATAACTAATTAACCATAGCTCGGATTTAAATAAATTATATATGTAAATGGGGTAGGAAAATGCATAGATTAACATGTTGCACTTTATTGTCCTGTTTAAAAACCATAAAATATGGTTTTAGGCAGAATAGTACTAAATCTAAAAAAATGGACATGGGGATTTTCCGGAATTGTTGTTCGTTGTTCCGGCCTCATTTGAACTTGCCTAGATAGGTAGTTTTCATATACTTCACCTCTTGCCATGTTTAATAACTTTTAATATTGTTGGGTACATAAACGAGAGAGAACTAAATATTTGATGTGGTGTTTCGTCAATATGCAACTCATTGCATATTGAGCTCCACTTAATTTGTAGTATTGTTTATGCACTTTGCCATGCCATGCCTCATTAAATCGGACATGCATCATACTTGTTTGTGCATTATGCCATGTGTATGTGGTGGTTGTTTACAATGTTGTTTGTTTTTTCTGGGTTGCTTCTCTCGTTAGCTTCGGTTTCATTCCGGAGTTGTGAGGATTCGTTCGACTCCTTCTGTTTGTCTTCTTCATGGACTTGATCTTCTTCCTAGCGGGATTTCAGGCAAGATGACCATACCCACGAAATCACTTCTATCTTTGCTTGCTAGTTGTTCTCTCTATTGCTATGCTACGCTACCTACCACTTGCTATATCATGCCTCCCATCTTGCCATGTCAAGCCTCTAACCATCCTTTCCTAGCAAACCGTTGTTTGGCTAATTTACCGCTTTTGCTCAGCCCTTCTTATAGCGTTGCTAGTTGCAGGTGAAGTTGAAGATTGCTCCATGTTGGAACATGTTTATGTTGGGATATCACAATATCTCTTATTTAATTAATGCATCTATATACTTGGTAAAGGGTGGAAGGCTCGGCCTTATGCCTGGTGTTTTGTTCCACTCTTGCCGCCCTAGTTTCCGTCATACCGGTGTTATGTTCCTTGATTTTGCATTCCTTACGCGGTTGGGTGATTTATGGGACCCCCTTGACAGTTCGCTTTGAATAAAACTCCTCCAGCAAGGCCCAACCTTGGTTTTAACATTTGCCACCTAAGCCTTTTTCCCTTGGGTTCTGCAGACTCGAGGGTCATCTTTATTTTAACCCCCCCGGGCCAGTGCTCCTTCGAGTGTTGGTCCGAACCGAGCTGCCTGTGGGGCCACCTTGGGGAAACTTGAGGGCTGGTTTTACTCGTAGCTAGTCTCATCCGGTGTTGCCCTGAGAACGAGATATGTGCAGCTCCTATCGGGAGTTGTCGGCACATCGGGCGGCTTTCCTGGTCTTGTTTTACCATTGTCGAAATGTCTTGTAAACCGGGATTCCGAGACTGATCGGGTCTTCCCGGGAGAAGGAATATCCTTCGTTGACCGTGAGAGCTTATAATGGGCTAAGTTGGGACACCCCTGCAGGGTATTATCTTTCGAAAGCCATGCCTGCGGTTATGTGGCAGATAGGAATTTGTTAATGTCTGATTGTAGAGAACTTAACACTTGACTTAATTAAAATACATCAACCATGTGTGTAGCCGTGATGGTCTCTTTTCGGCGGAGTCCGGGAAGTGAACACGGTCTTGTGTTATGCTTGTGCGTAAGTAGTTTCAGGATCACTTCTTGATCACTTCTAGCTTCACGACCGTTGCGTTGCTTCTCTTCTCGCTCTTATTTGCGTATGTTAGCCACCATACATGCTAGTTCTTGCTGCAACTCCACCTCATTACGCCATCCTTCCTATAAGCCTAAATAGTCTTGATCTCGCGGGTGTGAGATTGCTGAGTCCTCGTGACTCACAGATTCTACCAAAATAGTTGCAGGTGCCGACGATACCAGTGCAGGTGACGCAACCGAGCACAAGTGGGAGTTCGACGAGGAACTTGGTCGTTACTATGTTTCATTTCCTGATGATCAGTAGTGGAGCCCAGTTGGGACGATCAGGGATCTAGCATTTGGGGTTGTCTTCTTTTATTTTGGTTCCGTAGTCGGATCTTGATTGTACTCTGAATGATGTATGTTTAATTTATGTATTGTGTGAAGTGGCGATTGTAAGCCAACTCTCTTTATCCCATTCTTGTTCATTACATGGGATTGTGTGAAGATGACCCTTCTTGCGACAAAACCTACAATGCGGTTATGCCTCTAAGTCGTGCCTCGACACGTGGGAGATATAGCCGCATCGTGGGTGTTATAAAGTTGGTAATCAGAGCCATCCCCGACTTAGGAGCCCCCTGCTTGATCGAATCGCTAGCGTTGTTGAGTCTAAAAAAAATGTTTTGAGTCTTAGGATTATATATATCGGAGAGTAGGATTCTTTTTTATTCCTCAGTCCCTTTGTCACTCTGGTTAGGCCCCCTGACGTAGAAGTTTTGACTCTCCTCTCCTCAAATTTCACTAAATTTTTTTTAGGATCACGCGGGTATCTTGGAATCATTCCGATGGTTTTGTGACGAGAACATTGTTCTTGGTGCCTCCTAACATTTAGGGGTTGTGGCAGTGTCCCGGGGAGTTGAGCTCCGAGGTGTTGTCGTCACAATTTTATCGTTGCAGTTCTGGAATACCTGAGTTTTTTTCGCCGACATCAAAAATCTCTTTTATGCAGTTGTTGGTGAGATCACCTCGACGCCACCCAGTACTGGGGTGGGAGTTCGGGAGTATTGCCATAGCTCGTATAACGGATGCTTTTCGAAGGTTGAGGTAAATGATTTCCGGAGTTTTCTTGGTTATGTGTTGAAGGATGGATACAGCTGGATCATGGTATTGTTAGTTTGGGTGAGATATATTGTGTCCCCTATATCCCCAACACCTGATTGCATAACCAGAAAGTTTTGGGAGTTTATAAGTGGGAATTCAAGTAGCTCCTAGGATATCTTTCCGACAGATGCATGATATGAGATTGGGGTTCGACGTCTAGTGGTCCGCCTATCCACGGTTGGTTTTACAGTGGTCTCATAGTGTCTTAAAGAGTCCTTGGCTATGCCAACTCGGGGACGCTTCGTATGTCATGTGCACTGCCTTGTACATGATGGTGCTGTATGATCGAGCCCGTGTGGGCCCCACCACGAAAACTTTAGACGAAATCTCTATCATATGTTTGTTCCGGCTTATTCTGCAATCCAATCCTTTGTTTTGTTTTGTTTTGTGGTATTCGAGTTGCTTCAATGCCAAGTGTTGATTCCATACCTTATTCTAAGCGGTGTTCTCATATTTCTATGTGGTTGCTAATCCTTTCGATCATCGAGGTTGTCATATTAATTCTTTTCAACCGGTGTGCTTCTCTTCAAGTGGATCCGATCATTTCAACATTCACAAGATCACCTCTCAGTTTTTCCCAACTTTGTTTGTTTCATCCGTCCCAAATTGTCTTTGTTTTCCCGCCCTCCCACCCTTTTCTTCAAGGACTAAGATTTCTTAACCAAGTATCCTTTTTATTGATGGGAAGTCTCTCCATCCTTTTTTTCAATCAATGTTCTGATCCGATGTTTTCCCATGAAGATACTAACGGAGCTTCAAGTTTATTATTCTTCGTTCTTTTTCTTCTCCGGTGGATTCAATTCAAGCTTTTAGTGTTGATCATATTCCTTTCCTCGCTTGAATGCTTTCTCATACCGGTGCACCTCTCAATCATTCACCTCTCAATATTTTCATTGGTTCCAGAGTGTACAAGATATCTCAGAAGATTCACATTTCCATTCCCAATCCGTTCAAGCTATCTCGAGGTTGTTATCTCTTTTGAGCCATTTAATTCGACCGGCGCAATCTTTCTTTTAAATCATTCCAACGGTGTTTCTTTTGAGTGGGCCCTAACCCACAGGTCTTTTCCCAGGATCTTACCTGACTCTTCAAATTTTCCCGGAGCTTCTAAAATTCTTTTCAAAGTTTGACGTAAGAATGGGTTATCATCAGTCATATGTCTTTCTCCAAGATCTTTCAAATTCTTTTCATCATTGGTTAAACCTTTCTAATTTTCATCCTGGAGTATCTCAACAATTCATGGTGGTTTCTCGTCGTCATTCTCGGATTTTGAAGACTGAAGAAGAGTTTCCCTTAAATCTTGTCCATTCTCTTGAAGATTCATGGTTCTAGCTTGATGCCATCCTCTCATAATTGTTTTCGATTGCGAGAATTTTTTTTCACCCATCCGGAGCAATTCAGGAGTCTTTTCAGTTTGATTCTCCGGAGCCCATCATCTCAGAATTATTCATTCCAATTTTAGCTCTCGTTCTCCAAATCTTACGGTGCACCGCTCAAGTATTCCCTAGTCAGTTCGTGATCTCTTCGTTCTCATATATTTATATTCCGTCAAGTATCTTTATTCATTTTTCTAATTCTTCCCGGTGAATTGTGCCTTTGCTACTTTCATTTCCAATTCTTACGGTGGTTCGTTCAAGAGTTCTCTTTCTTCGTTATCATATAGATTCATTCGTTCTTTCCAATCCTACCGGTGGTTCATTAAAGACCTTCCCAAGTTTGCGCCATATCTATCTTAATCCTTTCTACGAGAATAAGTAGTATGCCAAATCCATTGCTTGTCATCAATTTAATTGGTGAAGGATACGCATAACATAATTCTTTTTATTGTTTCATCCTGGTGATCTAGTTTCTTCTTTCCAGAGTTGTCATCATATCACATTCTCGGTTCGAGATGCTTCATCTTTTCTTTTCCGGAGTTCCAAGTTTTTCCGCATTATATCGTCGCGAAGCTCCATCTAAATTATTGCAAGGCTTCACCTTGTGTTTTTACCTTCTCTTTCTTTTTATCATCCTTTCATTACCGGAGTTCTTCATGGAGGCTCTACATGGTGGTTCATCAAAGATTCTTTTCATTCTTCAATTGTTCTTCAAGATTTCTCTCGAAGTTATGATCCGTCAAGCTTACTCCAAAATAAACATGGTGTTCAACACATGTTTTGTTTTGAGGAGTTCAAGCATTCTCCATCTCGCATTCCGAAGTGCAATTCTTTCTACCTTATCTTTTGAGGTGGTGCTATGTCATTCTGGATAATTTCCCTTCGGGTTCATGATTCACAAAGTTTTCAAGAGTGACATATTTAAATCCATCATTTTATCTTCGTTCAAGAGATCTTTTCAACCAATCAATCTTTTTGTTGGAGTTATCTTGGGTTATATTTCACCTAAAGCTTGCCCTAAGGATGTTGCTAATTGTGGTGTCTATCAATGATCCAAGTTTTCTCCTATCCTCTCGGCGAGAGAAGTTTTCATCTCTTCGTTGATCTCAAGCAAGCAATTGTTTTTGTTAGTGGAAGAATTTCACCTCAAGTTTTGAGATGTCTCCATAAGCCCACGAAGATCATATCCTTTCTTTGTTGATTTTTCAACAACTCCGTTCTATCCTTCTTTTAAGGATGCTCTCTCAAATTCACTTAAGGTAGAACATGTTGTTTTCTTCTCTATTCTTTTCATTGCATTCTTTCATTTCTACCGGAGGCATTGTGATATTGCTCTCTTCGACCCATTTTCTTGTTTTGTCAAGATCATCTTGTTTCCATGCTTATCCATTTAACCGGAGTGTTGTGTCATCTTATCAAGTTTTCCTTCTCTTTTTCAACCGGAGTGCTATCAAAATTATGTCATTCTTGTTCCTTGCTTCTTTTTTCTACAGGTGTGCTTTCATATTCTTTTTGGTCCGTTAAGCTCTTGTTTCATGTCCTTCAACCTACAAGGTTCTCGCAATGTTCCTTGTTCCTCTTGCTGAACGGAGTGTTTCAAATTTTGTTCACCTCTGTTGTGTCATTTCTTCAAGTTTTCAGCCTCTCAAGGTTCGTTGGTTTCACTCGTTTGTCAAAGAAGCAACTTAGTTTTACCTCTTCCTCTTCCGCTTCTCCCCGGTGCCATCCTTAGATCTCGGGACGAAATCTCTTGTAAGTGGAGGAGTGTTGTAACGCCCCGAGACCGACGCTCCAGACGCCTTCCATGTTTTGCGTGTCGGCTGTGTTATTTATTTGTTTGTTGCATTCATCATGTCATCATTTGCATTGCATCGGCACTTTGTTGCCGTCATGTTTTCATAAAACTTGCATCCGCTCGTAGTTGCCGCATCCCCCCTTGCTTTCGTTGACCGTTCCGAGTCCCATCGGGTTTTCGCTTCCCTCTTGACCGTGACCGCCTAACCCCTCTTTGCGCAGTGCATAGACCCCTCGCCCGTGTCGGAAACTCCCCTGAACCCGAACCGGGCTGTCGTGACCGTTGGGTCCGAATCATCCCCAAACATCCTTGAAGCATCTTCGGTTTCTCTTTTGGAATTCCTGACGAATTTTTCTTGACCGTCCGATCTAAATCGGAGGGTCCGATTAAACCCTAGCCAAAACCCACTTGCTATATAAACATCCTAACCTAGACCTAGCTGTCCAATCCCTCAAATCTTCCCCGCCGTCGTCGCCGCTCACTGTCTCCTCCATCCTCGGGATCTTGCCCGATCCATTTGAGCCACCCGACCAACCTCCTTCCTCCTTGGGATTTCCTCCCGATTCAACCGGAGCCAACCAGCGCCAGCCACTTCTCGCCATCGATCCTTCCCACCAGCCAGAGAGCCAGCCCCGCTCCTCATGCCAGAGGCCTCCCGAGCCGCTCGCCCGCTCCTCGCTGGCAACCAGCAGGACCGTCACGTCCCTCTCCTCTGTTTTCCTTTCCATCCTCCTTTTTCCCCTATCTCTCTCTCGCTCACGCCATCTCTCTCCCTGTCTTTTCCCTACAGGAGCTTCCCGCGCCATGGCTGCAGCCCGAGTCCTCCTGCCTCGCTCGATCTGGACCAGGAGGGTCCCGAGCATCTCCACCGTTGCCGTCTCAGTTGAGCGCCGCCCTAGTTCCCTTTCTCTCCTTCCTCTGGTTCCCTCTCTCATTTGCTCTCTGTCCTCTCTAGGAAACTGCAGGAGCTTCCCGCGCCATGGCCTCCCCTGCTCGCCGACCGCGTTGCTGTCGTCGTCTTCGCGCCCTTGCAGTCCCGGCTTTCCCCGCCGCCTCGTCTGCCTCCCCTGCATCACATCCCGTCGCAGGGAGCTCGCGTTGAGTCCGTCGTCGTCCTCTGCTCGGGAATGAGCTCGACGCCGTCCTCTGCTTCGCCCGCTAGATCCCACTGCTGCTTGCTTCGCTCCATCGAGCAGTGGCACCGCCGGAGTTCCTCGTCGCCGGGAACCGCCTCCCCGACCCTCGGACTGCCTGGATCCGCCGCGCCCGCTGGTCCCCTGCCTCTGCATCGTGCCTCTGCCCGTCTTCTGCATCGCCATGAACCTGCTGCTGCTTCTGTTCTTCGTTCTTCAGTAACGAGCAGCAGCAGCTCGCTCGGTAGAGCCGCTCGTTGTCCGCGACCCCAAGGCCCAGCGACCTCATGCCTCGCCTGCTCGTGGGCCTCTGCTTCCCCGCCGGCCTGTTGGCCCAATGTGAGCAGCTCTCTCAGCCTTCATTTTCAGCCCGCATCATTTTTTTTCGAGTTCTGGACGTTTTAGCAATTATCCCAGGATTTACAGAATTGCAGAAAACCCCTTGCTCCTCATGCATATAAAAACTCAACAACCATGCATCATATTAAAATGTCTTAAATATGTAAAATGCTCATGTAGTTTAATAATATGCCACTTTCATCCATATTGAAAATGTTTAAAATATTGTTTGCATTAATTTGCAGAAATGCCATGTTAAAATGATTTATTTCATAACTAATTAACCGTAGATCGGTGTCAGGACCCCGATTCCAAGTCACACCGATCTAGCCTGTAACACCTCATATCACATTGCGGCCTCACGCACGGTACTCCCACGGGTGTCGCCTTACCATGGCCCGGGACCGTTTGCGCCTTTTGGCTCACGTATATGACAATGTCGCTAGCATCCATATGACAGAGAACCCGGGCCGACATGGCTAGTCATGAACCCGAAGCGGCACTAACGTATGGGGACAGGCATACATGAACCAACATCGAACGTGTCGGTCAGCAGCGTGTGAATCCGGGCTGTAGCACTGGGCTAACAGGACTCCGGAAACCCGGGCTGTAGCAGGCTAGGCAGGACTCCGGATGTCACCGCGTGACATTTCCCCGAAGGGACAGACACAGGAACGATATGAATCACATGCCGGCCAGTCGAGTGTCCAGAGCAGTAGTGCTGGGCTAGCAGGACTCCGGTGAACCGGGCTGTAGCGGACTACTATGGCTCAAGGAGGCACTAGACTACATTTCCCCATAAGCGAGGCTGCCAAGGATAAACAACTAGATTGTCGGATCCCACACATACCAAGCATTTCAATCATACACACAATATGCTCGATATGTGCAAATACAACATGGCATCACAACAAAACTCTACAACTCAAAGTACTTTATTTAAAGGGCTCCGGAGAGCCTTACATAACTTGTTCATATAGATAGGGGTCACATGACCCGACACTCAAGTCATACAATCATACAAGCACATGCGGAAGCAAACTGTCTGGGTACAGGCGCTAGAAAGAAAGAAGGCTTGACGAAGCCTGTCTATCTACATAGGCCCTTCACAAGCCTAGATCACCACCTGGGTGGCAAGTCACTCGTCGTCGTCGAGTTCTACATAGAACCCATCGGAAGGGGCGGTGTTGTCGTCTGAAAACAGTAATTGAAGCAACATGAGTACAAAGGTACTCAGCAAGTCTTACAACAGATCCTACTATACATGTTCATTCTCAAGAAGGTAGTGGAGTTATTGCAGCAAGCCAGCTTTGACTCTTGGCTAAGCTATCCTACGAGACACCACTTGTGAAATAGTTTTCGCACACGAGTCCACTACACACCATTTCAATACTCCACCGTGGATCCTCCCTCGTCATCCCATGAGAGGGCCATCCGCGGTACTCACACTTATCTTGAGGCTTTTAATAGTATCCATTTACTTGTCTATGAACTGCATAAGCGACCAAGTAGTCCTTTACCGCGGATGCGGCTATTCGAATAGTTTTATACCCTGCAGGGGTGTACTTCGTCACACACGCTCTCACCACTTACCACCGTTTACACAGTGTGTACTCGGCAACCTTCAAGCGGAAGCCCAGCGAGGGTGTCGGCCACAGCCTACCTAAACACTCGAGTCTCTAGTCCAGGTTTATCGCCTATTCAGGTTCCATCCGCAGGGAGTCCGGCCGAGGTTTCCACATACGGCCCCGAACGATGTGTGCAGGGTTCCCGAGACACCAAACGGGCGACTCGGTACACCGGGCCACGAGCCTACCGCATCACAGCCCACCCCTTGGTCAGCGATGTCCACGGCCTCCAGCTTACTACAAACACCAGAAACTACATGCAACTCCTGGACAGAGGACAAGGGTGATTAAGAAGCTGAGGGGGTCCATTGGTTTCGGGCCCAATGCGTGGTAGTAGCTGAATCTTAAATCACGCATACAGATCTCAGTTCTTAGGGACGGTCTCAATGAAACAACCCACCATGTACTCCTACAGGGCCTCCCATCGATACCTTTAACAAATCATATTCAACACCTCACTCTCATTACCGACACACACTTTCACTCTAGTTCATCACCCTGATGAGCCAGACCTGACACGACTCTAAGCGTAGCAAGCATAGCATTGCAGGAACACAACATGGCTTAATCAACTCCTACACATGCTAGTGGGTTTCATCTAGTTACTGTGGCAATGACATGTCATGCAAAGGAAAGTGGGTTCAACTACCGCAACACACAACAGTTTGAATCGCGTGGTCTTAATGCAGTAAATGAGAGCAGAAGCGAGAAGATGGGTTTGTATCGAAATGATCAATGGGTTGCTTGCCTGACAGAGTGGTGGTGGGATACTGCCCTTCAGTTGGATACTCGTGAATATCCTCGGAGGCAGGACCTACCACAATGAACATACCGAAACACAATCAACACCAAGCAAGTGCAACAATATGATGCATGCATGAGACATGGCAAAATCGATGTATTGGGCTAATGCAACTAAGACCAGATGGGTTTGAACTATTTTGAATCAAATATTCAAATTCCAAGTTCATAAATGGCCCATGTTAGTGCTTTATCTTATTCTACATTAAACAGTAGGTTATCTTGCTTAAACATGCATGAAACCAGTACAGATGGATAGAATGGATTTTTCTGATAATTTTTCATATATAAATCTTTTCATTCTGAGCTATAGATTATTTTCTATGATTTTTTGAAGTTTGTGATAATTTCTGGAATTTCCAATATAAGAATAATTCCAGTAATTAAATTGCTTATTGCGTCAGCAGTGTGTCATGATGACGTCAGCGGTCAACGGGGTCGTCCAGGTCAAACCTGACGTGTGGGTCCCCTGTGTCAGTGTCACTGTTAGGTAATTAACTAATTAGGATTAATTTTAAACTCTAACTCAGATTAATTAGCAGGCGGGCCCCACTTGTCAGTGACTCTGGGGAGTCAACCCGTGGTCAAACCATGCTGACTCGCCGGTGTTTAGCCGCCGGCGACGTCCAGACGCGGCGGTGGGGTGTGGGATTCCTCCTCCGGCGACCAAATGGACGGCGGAGAGCACCTACGTGTAGCTGGGAGCAAACCGCGTCGACTGGTGGTGGTGGTGGAGCTCGGGGTCGCCGGAATCGACGCCGGCGACGAGCCGTGCGGCTGCCGGGGTATGGGTGTAGTCGAACCCGTCGCTAGAGAGCACGGCGAGGGGCGTGCGATGGTGCTACGGGCTCCTGGCGATGCGGTGGAGCTAACGGCCATGGTGGTGCGACCGTTGGATGGCCGGAGCCTCGTCGGCGACGAGCTCGTGCGGCGGCGCGTGCGGGTGAGCTACGTGCAGTGGCTACGGAGCTCGAGAGGGAGAAAGGAGAGGATGGGAAGGTGGCCAGGCTCACGGTGGTTGCGACGGAGCGGACGGCGAGGTCGGGGGCGAACTGCTGCGATGGTGATGGCGGAGGGGATCTCCGATGGTGAGCGGCGAAGGCGAGGTTGGAGCAGAGGCTTCGGGGCAAGCGAGCGCTCGGGGCTCGACCTGCTCGAAGGAGAAGGCGACGGCGGAGCTGTTGGACACGGTGGGACGGCACGAGGACGACGGTGGGCGCGGCTACTCCGGCGAGGTGGCAGCGGCTGCGTCGGCCATGGTGGAGGAAGGCGAGGGAGAGGCGATGGGGGAGAAAGGGGGTGTCCAGGGGCTCTGGGGCGCGTCGTGAAGGGTCGTCCAGCTCGTCCACGGCCGAGGCGGCAAGCAGGTGGCGCCGTGGCGAGCTCGCGCTCGCCGGCGTCACCTCTCTGCCTGCTCTGGCGAGAGCAGGCAGCTGACTGGCGCGGGCCAGCACAGTGCTGGGCCGCCAGGTGGGCTGCCAGGTAAGTCCTTCTCTGCTTTCTGTTTTCTCCTTTTTTTATTTGTTTCTGTTCTGTGTTTTGAAATAGTAAAAATACTATTCCATTTAGGAAAATCCTGAAAATATTCTGAGGCACCTTTGAAATTATTCTCAACAGCCTAAAAATACCTTCAAGATTATTTGGGCATTTGAAAATATTTATAGGATTTAAATTGCCCAAATGCAAATACTTATGGCTTGTGCAAAAATCCAAAATGGCCTCCAAAAATATGAAACCATTTTTGGCAGAGGTTTTAGCCAGGACCAAAGATGGTGAACTTTTATGGAGGGCATTTCAGGTTCATTGAAAAGGATTTTAGTAAACCCTAGTTGTTTCAGGGGGGGGGGTGCTGGGGGTTTCTGGCATCCCCATTTCAAGTTTCTGTGAAAAATAGACATGATGCAACACTCTAATGCATGAACTAGCTAGGATGTGACACTCGGATTTAAATAAATTATATATGTAAATGGGGTAGGAAAATGCATAGATTAACATGTTGCACTTTATTGTCCTGTTTAAAAACAATAAAATATGGTTTTAGGCAGAATAGTACCAAATCTAAAAAAATGGACATGGGGATTTTCCGAAATTGTTGTTCGTTGTTCCGGCCTCATTTAAACTTGCCTAGACAGGTAGTTTTCATATGCTTCACCTCTTGCCATGTTTAATAACTTTTAATATTGTTGGGTACATAAACGAGAGAGAACTAAATATTTGATGTGGTGTTTCGTCAATATGCAACTCGTTGCATATTGAGCTCCACTTAATTTGTAGTATTGATTATGCACTTTGCCATGCCATGCCTCATTAAATCGGACATGCATCATACTTGTTTGTGCATTATGCCATGTGTATGTGGTGGTTGTTTACTATGTTGTTTCTTTCTTTCCGGGTTGCTTCTCTCATTAGCTTCGGTTTCATTCCGGAGTTGTGAGGATTCGTTCGACTCCTTCTGTTTGTCTTCTTCATGGACGTGATCTTCTTCCTAGCGGGATTTCAGGCAAGATGACCATACCCTTGAAATAACTTCTATCTTTGCTTGCTAGTTGTTCGCTCTATTGCTATGCTGCGCTACCTACCACTTGCTATATCATGCTTCCCATGTTGCCATGTCAAGCCTCTAACCATCCTTTCCTAGCAAACCGTTGTTTGGCTAAGTTACCGCTTTTGCTCAGCCCTTCTTATAGCGTTGCTAGTTGCAGGTGAAGTTGAAGATTGCTCCATGTTGGAACATGTTTATGTTGGGATATCACAATATCTCTTATTTAATTAATGCATCTACATACTTGGTAAAGGGTGGAAGGCTCGGCCTTATGCCTGGTGTTTTGTTCCACTCTTGCCGCCCTAGTTTCCGTCATACCGGTGTTATGTTCCTTGATTTTGCGTTCCTTACGCGGTTGGGTGATTTATGGGACCCCCTTGATAGTTCGCTTTGAATAAAACTCCTCCAGCAAGGCCCAACCTTGGTTTTAACATTTGCCACCTAAGCCTTTTTCCCTTGGGTTCTGCAGACTCGAGGGTCATCTTTAGTTTAACCCCCCCGGGCCAGTGCTCCTTCGAGTGTTGGTCCGAACCGAGCTGCCTGCGGGGCCACCTTGGGGAAACTTGAGGGCTGGTTTTACTCGTAGCTAGTCTCATCCGGTGTTGCCCTGAGAACGAGATATGTGCAGCTCCTATCGGGATTTGTCGGCACATCGGGCGGCTTTGTTGGTCTTGTTTTACCATTGTCGAAATGTCTTGTAAACCGGGATTCCGAGACTGATCGGGTCTTCCCGGGAGAAGGAATATCCTTCATTGACCGTGAGAGCTTATAATGGGCTAAGTTGGGACACCCCTGCAGGGTATTATCTTTCGAAAGCCGTGCCCGCGTTTATGTGGCAGATGGGAATTTGTTAATGTCCGGTTGTAGAGAACTTGACACTTGACTTAATTAAAATACATCAACCGTGTGTGTAGCCGTGATGGTCTCTTTTCGGCGGAGTCCGGGAAGTGAACACGGTCTTGTGTTATGCTTGTGCGTAAGTAGTTTCAGGATCACTTCTTGATCACTTCTAGCTTCACGACCGTTGCGTTGCTTCTCTTCTCGCTCTTATTTGCGTATGTTAGCCACCATACATGCTCCACCTCATTACCCCATCCTTCCTATAAGCTTAAATAGTCTTGATCTCGCGGGTGTGAGATTGCTGAGTCCTCGTGACTCACAGATTCTACCAAAATAGTTGCAGGTGCCGACGATACCAGTGCAGGTGACGCAACCAAGCTCAAGTGGGAGTTCGACGAGGAACTTGGTCGTTACTATGTTTCGTTTCCTGATGATCAGTAGTGGAGCCCAGTTGGGACGATCGGGGATCTAGCATTTGGGGTTGTCTTCTTTTATTTTGTTTTCGTAGTCGGATCTTGATTGTACTCTGAATGATGTATGTTTAATTTATGTATTGTGTGAAGTGGCGATTGTAAGCCAACTCTCTTTATCCCATTCTTGTTCATTACATCGGATTGTGTGAAGATGACCCTTCTTGCGACAAAACCTACAATGCGGTTATGCCTCTAAGTCGTGCCTCGACACGTGGGAGATATAGCCGCATCGTGGGTGTTACACGAGGGTGCGTTGTAGCGACGAGTCTGTGGTTTGATTCCCCACATACGCATAATTTTGGTTTTTACAGTATTTCTTTCTCCATTGACAGGTAGGCCCGCGTAGATAGATAAAGAACACGAGCTGATGAGGCGCATGCGGACTGTTTGACTGGTCAACCAGACAAATACGGAGCTATACGCTGAGCCAGTGACCGTATAATCACCATATCTAGTATACAATGATCAAAGTGAGCTATCAAGACAAGTTCGATGACCGCCAATGCATTTTACTCGGTAATAAATGACCAGGATTGAAGGGGAATCCAAATTTGCTTCGTCTTATGTCCTTGAGCTCTTGACAAACCAATGCACTATACGGTTGTCCGGCCACTCCACCCCAGAGCTCTCACCAAGCGTCGTTCATGCCACCGCGCCGCACACTAACCGGTAAGGCAGCGATGGCATCCCGCCGCGCCGAGTTCCTTGCCGCCCACGACCGCACACAAAATGGTAGGGAAGCGATGGCATCCCGCCGTGCCGAGTTCATCGCCGCTCGCGACCTCACAACTATGTGGGAGGAATTTGAAGATGCCAAGGCCGAATGGGCGGTAGGGCAAGAGGCGGCCAAAGCTGCATAGAGGGAGCGGAAAATTTAGAAAGCACTCAAGAAAAGAGAGGCCCACCGCCGCAAGAAAGAAAAGGACGCATGCGCTGCTGCGGAGAGGTCGGCGGAGATCCAAGCACGGTGGGGTGTCGTCGACAAACCCGGGAAGGAGAACCGGCGTCTGGCCAGCATGTGAGAAGTAGTAGTACTAGTAGTTAGTGTGTGTGTCTGTGTCTGAGTACGAGCATGTACCAATACTACTAGTTACTACTGTAGTTTTTAGAGCAAATTACTAGTACATTAGCCTAGACTAAATGGAAAATTCCTATCCTAAGCATCAAATGGCATCTCTTTCTCTATAGGAATTGAGATGCATGTCATCTCACTTCCTATGATTTTCATATTCCTATCCTATGAACGAAAGGAGGCCTCTGTTGGAGTAAGTACTGTAGCTAGCAGTACTGCTGGTACAGTAGTTTTCTTCAAGAAGCGGAATTCAACGAAGTCATGATGGTTCCTTCATCCGAGCAACTTCAAAGTGGGAAGTGGGCCTGTGATTTGACGGCTCATTAGTCATTGTTACTGCGGCGCGACGACCTGGGTGACTCTCCCTTGGAGTTCTGCGTGCATGGCAAGTGGACCAGGATGGTCGACGTCTCACATGTTGGCGAACGGAAGTATTCTTTCCGATATCGAGGAGCAAGGAAACCGCGCGGTATAGTATCACTACTGATTGGTTCGCAAAAAAATAGTATCACTGCCGATTTATAATTATTTTTTTATTTCCGATGAATGCTAGCATTTCAACTCTTAGGACGAAGGGTGCCAAACACGACACGTGCTGGATGTCCCACACGTCAGCGAAAGGAGTGGGACATGAACAACGTGGTAGAGCCTAGCGTAAAAAAACAGCGTGGTAGAGCGTCTCCACTTCTTCCACTTCTGGGTCGGAGACCACACGTAGTAGTACTTAGTGGTATGAACGATACAAAGTGCGACCTGGAGAGAAAGACACATCTAGTTGGAAGGTCTCGGGGCATACACGTAAACAAATATAAAAGTTAATATGTGCCTCCAACTAATATAGTAGTAGTAGAGTACTTAGGCACGTACTCCATAACATCACCGTGCATTGCACGTACAACATTTAGTGGTAGTACGTAGTAAGAGACAAATGCTGCCCAAGAGTTCCCTTCTCGACCTACTTTTGGGTGTTTGGTAGAGTGTATGGAGGGTGCATGAGTCCACACTAGTTTAGCACAAATACACTAGAAGCATGGATGAAGAGAGCATGCATGAAGAGGGGTGTTGAGTTGAGCATGCATGAAGAGGGAACAACTATGCTGAGACGAGAACGCAACCAAACACACCCTATATGCCACGCATGTTCATACCATTTGTGCCTTTCTACTTCACTTACTGCGCTACATTACTCAGGTTCGTACGTCCACTCCTGGGTACATGTCCGTCTCGTAGTTCCAGTCCCACGTGTTCTTCATATAGATGGAACGATCCTTGCATAACACGTGCACCTTCATGCTAGATGTCTCGCGTGTTGGCAAAAGGATGAACAAAGCTCATGTAAAAAAAAATAGAGTGGAAGAACATAGATTCCGGACGACCGAGAAGGAGCAAGGAACCTCGTGGTGGAGCGTCTGCACTCATAATATTTAATATTATTCAGCAATATAAAATTAACCAATCATCTCCACAGTGGACTGGAAGAGTACGAAACACGGCAGCCCAGTGTAGTTACATCATACTAGTACATGGCTAACCCACGCTATCACCATATTTCTTGGCTTCCATGCGACACCTATCTCTAGTAATCCAGCAGCCTGTATCGCTTCTCCCTCCTCGTCTCTATCAAAGTGCGGCGGGCTGGCGTTTCTGCCGTCTATTGAGGTCGGTTAACTATCACATGTTAGCGACATGCCAAGAGCATTCTAAAAAAAATTCCTTTCACGTTCCATTTTCAAAAAGAAAAAAAATCCTTTCACGTACGAATTTGCCTGTATGCTTTGAGCAACTTGCATGTCCTATACTGCTCCTGTTTGATACTCTAACTTAGCTAGAGGTTAGACTAACTCATGACTAACCCTGAACTAACTGTAGCCAAAGAGGTGTTTGGGTGACAGGGTTAGATTGACAATAAATTCACTTCATGGAGAGAGAAAAGTGATTTTTCAGTGGTCCCAATGAGAACTATCTCCAGTTAGCACCTCTTGGGTGGGATATTTTTTTTGGTGGGTTCGGTGCAACTTGCTCCAATTTAAACCCTCATGCTTGGATACTTTAGGGCTATTTGAGCCCCAACTAGCTCAAACTAACTCTAACCCATGGATCCAAACAGGGCCTATGGCCAGTCTCGACGCGGAGCAGTCGCGTGCACTGGGAAGCGGCGCTCTCTCGGCCGTCACGCCACTTTAAAGCCGGCGCCAGTGAGAGGTCGCCTCCGCTCTGGCCGGGCATTAATGCGGCACTGACGCTCCAGGGCGACGCTGACCGTTTCACGCGGGAAGCGCGCGCTGGCAAGGGAGTATAGGTTTTGAACCGTTTGAGGTGTAGTACTGGTAGTTTGCAAAACTACTCAATTATTGCACTCAGTTTCCTAAGAAATTGTGGGAAAAGACGTTACTCCACAGCCCGCTTCCCTTCTCCTTCCTCTTCCACTGCCCGCGCACATCTGCGGGAAGCGACCGGTCAACCCTTATATAGGAGTGCTAGCACAAAAAGATGCATGCATGACCTCTAAAATTTCCATATTAAAGCGCTGCTCCGGCAGGAGTATGGCGTATGTTGTTACCTTCGGCCGGCCCATGGCTACCGGGCGACGGCGACCAGAGAAGAGGCGGCGGGAGGGGAATGAATGCAGCTACTGTTTGGGTTCGCCTTCTGGCTTAAATAAATGCGCAACATCACGTATACCCGCGGGTGCACAAATTGTAACATACGTGTCTGCTTAAGTGGGCGTCACGTAACTGGTGTGTGTGTGAGAGAGATTCTGAGAGACAGAGTGTGTGTGTGCGACTCTACTCTTCGGACATGTACTCAACCTTTTGCATCGGGATATAAGTATAATGGTATTTACTTTAGCTAGTGATTTACGTGCCCATGTTAACGTGGTTGTGTCAAAAAAATGTCACTTCCTGCTCGTGATTTGCGTTATATAATTACAAGCAAGATTCTCGTGCATTGCACGGAACATCAATATGCATTTTTTTACAGAACACCTATTGTGATTGACCCATGCAGGAGTAATCCCATGTGTAAAAACTAATGATATCTCGAGAATTTTATCGGAAAACTGGTATCTCGAGAATGTCATCGGAAAAATGGAAGATGAGAGATAAGGCGAGGAGGAGTGGAGCGTGGTGGTGACTGGTGGTCGGAATGGGCGGAGGCATGGGGATGGACGACGCCGGCAGGCGGCAGCGGCCACCATGCATGCTAGATTGTTCTAGAGACTTATTCCTTTTTTAATTGCTGAGCAATGAGGTTGCAGGAGATAATGATGTGGAGAGAGGTGCGGGTATCTTTTGTAAAATTATCATAGTTTGCTTTCTATCCTCAGATATAGATCACACGGTCTGTATTACAAGATGGCAGGCACACCATCACCGCCAACTCGTTTTTTTTATAAGGGTATAGATGATAAGTTTGCTGACTACTAAAGTAAAGTGGAATTTGTCCATGTTATGCAAGTAAATAAAGGTGATTGTTTATCATACGGGTAAGGTTGGATGAAGGGTGGTAGGAACAAATGCTCCGGCTAGAGCATGTGTGTGTGAGATGGAGTCTTAGTGTGTGTGTGGGGTGTGTGTGTGTGTGAGAGAGAGAGAGGGGAGAGAGAGATGGAGTCTTAGTTTGCGTGTGTGTGTGAGAGAGAGAGATGGAGTCTTAGTGTGT
>NC_057814.1:347491950-347497478 GCF_018294505.1 Triticum aestivum
AGATTGTTAAGTGTGAGTGTGTGTTTTACCCATCCAGGCGGAAGTTATGTGCACAAAAGAGGAGAACGATTCGATGTGGCATTAGGATTGAGGGTAATTAAACGTATGGAGACATAGAGACCTTGAACGTGCATGTGTGAGAGGTATACATGTATACGTGGGATGAGTGTGTGCGTGCGCGTGCATGATCGAGATAAAAGAAAGAAGACATAAGTCATAAGATCAACGACATGGGAGAGACGGATCGGTATGACAATATGCATGCATGTGAGAATGCAGGGAAGAAGGACCGACAATTGAGCATGTGTTTTTGTCTTTAAGAGATAGTGGCGTGGGCTGGAGCATGCATCTATGGCGAGTAGAGGGAGTGAGGCGCAACGATTGTGCAAAAGAGACCAACCTATAAATGCATATGTATGGAGAGACATATATAGTGTGGGTGATAGGAAGCAAGACTCCGTGCGAGAAAGAAATGTTGACGGAGAAACTACAGATAGATACAGAGATGGAGATGCTAGCTAGAGGGACATCCGCTAGTTTGGGTGTTGGAGATGACCGTCGGGTGGTTCAAAGGGTGAAGTTATATATGTGTGTGAGAGGGCACTTGACTGCATGTAGAGAGAAACATATGTAGTGTGCGTGATAGGAATCAAGAGTGAGGGCGAGAAAGAAGGTTGATGGAGAAACAGATAAATAGAAAGATAAAGATGCTAGCTAGTGTGCGTTAGAGATAGGAGTCGAGTGGATCAGAAGGCTGGGTTATGTGTGTGGGTGTGAGAGAGATAGAGAGAGGGTGCATGTGAGTCACATACAAACAGATATCAGAGAGAAATGAGATCCAGAGAGACGGAGTTTTGTGTCTGCGAGAGAGAAAGATATTTCACAACGAGAGTGATAGCTAGAGAGACATACGAGGGAACGCAAGATATCTCTAGGGAGAGAGGGTGTGTGTGAGCGGCATACAAGAGAACAATGGAGAAATATGAGACCCTGGGAGACAGAGTTTGTGTTTGTGTGTGAGAAAGAGATATTGAAGAGGAAGAGTCGTAGGTTCTCATATCTAAGGAGCGAAAGACATCTCTGTATGAGGGGTGTGCGAGTGGCACACATGGGAATAGTAGAGAGCAATGAGACCCCGGGAGACAAAGTTTTGTGTTTGTGTGAGAGAAAGAGATTCCACATGGAGAATCATAGTTAGAGACACATAGCAGGGAGCGGGATATACTTAGAGAGAGATAGAGTGATGAAGGTCGAGGGAGAGAGTACCGTCAGTGTGTTACGAAGATAAAAGATCATTGTCGACATACAGGTAGCACGAGAGATACCTGAGAGACGATGAACTCGTATAGGTCCAGAGAGATAGTCCTATATAAGCATGAGTGATAGCTATATGAGACAAATATCTGGATTAAAGGGGATTCAAATATTTAAACTGGAGATCACGACATCGATAATATCATAACACAAATTGGTGTATCAAACATGCATATTCATTTGAATTTGGGCACACGTGTAATGTTATATAGTTTATCAATATTGGTGATCCATAGATTCTTCAATTACAAACAATGCATGGTTTATATGCAATTAATGTCTAAACGGGATTACACTATATGTTGCGTGTGTGAAACACATTATACATGTTTGAGAAGTAAAAAAAACCCGCATGAAACACACATTAATTGGAGACAGTTAGCGAGGAATGCATACATTGGATTTCAACATAAAGTGGTTTCAAATATTTGAAAATCCAAATTGATGGATACAACCTTATGAATCTGAGATCATGCCATTTGTAAACCATATTTATGTATAAATGGTGTTGTGCTTTTGAAAGTATATATAAAAAAATGATGCATATAGAATGTAATTCCAAATGAAAATGGATCCCGCCCGAAAAAAATAGAATACAAACGGGATTCGAATTGAGTTGGCACGGTAAACGTGCACTCTGCAAAATTTGAACGAAGGGGGAAAGTCGCAGTAACCGCCCGAAACCAAAATCTGCGAGATGGAAATCACTACTGCCTATCCCTACCACGCAAAGCCTATCTGCTGGATTTCTATAGGTTTCGATAGGGTTAGGTTTGTAATTTCACCCAAACGTGACGTAACCGCCTCTCACCCAGATTCATACACGGTGGGCGCCAAAACACAGTGTGTCCTCGGCCGAAATCGACTCCCTCCCCGATTCATATTCATACACGGTGGGTGCCAAAAACAAACTCTCGTCGGCAAATATTTGGTGTATGCGAGATTACCGTTCTATCCCCAACCGACTAATGTTGGTGTGATGTAGTAGAAATTTGAAACGGGGGCTAAGTTTGTAAATTTCCTCGCATTTGAGACAAGCGCGCCCTGAATACATGGTTCCTCCCTTCCTCTCTACCTCCCTTTTCCCCATTCGTACTCCGTGGGCGCCAAAACACCCTCTCCACCCCACCCTCCTCCGTCCGCCGCCGTCCGCCACCCCATCCACCGCCGTCCTCCTCCACCATACCGGAGATGATACCCCAATGCCGCCGTCCATTACAAGAGATCGACCTCTCTCATCCATGGCTTCGGACCGGGATCCTTGCATCCCGTCCTCTCGCTTCATCCCCGCCGTCGTCCACCTTGCCGGCGCCGCTCCTACGACCGTCTCATCCACCGCGCCCCGCCACCACCGTCTACCCTCCTAGATCTGCTTCCACGCCGCCCACAGCCATCGCTACTGCAACACCGTCAAATTCTCAGCAGATGCGTACACGGCGCCGCACCAGAGGCGGCACTCTTTCGTATCTGCTCAACTTATTTATCGCAGCAAGAAAATAGATCGCCACTGCTTTACTCTGATTTCTTGTCTTGGTTGCGAAGTTGCCTTTATCCGGTTTGCACCTTCAGATCCACCATGGCACGCTCAACACTATACTCCCAATGCTTATGGTTTCCCCTTTTATAGTCCACACTAATTAAATCACAGTAGACTAAATTTCAAAATTGGGTCAATCGATTTTTCAGAGCTCGCCGGAGTTCGCCGGTGCGATCGAAGGGGCTCGGGTGGTTGTGGGGCCTTGACGAACGAAGAAAACTCGACGCGGGTGGGGGTTGGGGCAGGGGTGGGGGGTGGGGGTGGCGGAGGAACACAGGCGGTGGGGGCCGGTGGTCCGGCCGGCGGCCCGTGCGGTGTTCTGTATGGGAAGAATCAGAGACGAGGAAGAAGAAGGGTTAGGAGACGTAGGATATTCATCCAACCGTCTGAAATGGTCGAGAGACAGCTGGGAGTTGCATTCTTAATGCGCTCTCGTTCATCATGTGTGGGCACTGCGCAACCAACATTTTATTATCCAAAATCTGCTTGCTCTTCTTTACCATGTTCCTCTTCCGTTCTTCTTTAATATGTACTCTCTCCATTCCTAAATACAAGTCTTTGTATAGATTCCACCATGGACTACATATGGAGCAAAATGAGTGAATCTACACTCTAAAATGTATCTGGATACATCTGTATGTGATCCATAGTGAAAATCTCTACCAAGACTTATATTTTGGAACGGAGGGAGTATGATAGTAGTAAAGTATGTTCCTTGTACTGAAGATGAGCAGGGACATTTGAAGTGTAGAGGTCTATACGGTCGGTTGTGATGGACACTTTGAGCCTCTTTGATTCGTAGGATCTTGTAAACATAGGAATAGGATTTGTAGTGGCCTGCCCACTTGAATCCTATAAGAATAGCAAGGAAATGCGGGGAGCTGTGTCGCCTTTGAGAGTTACACTGATATTAACAGTACCGCACCTTCACTTGAAGAGAGCTGGTATCCGAAGCCATTCTAGCCGTACCGGCAATACTAGCACATATATTCCAGCAAGTTCCACTTTGCTGATTTTACTCTAATGCTTAAGGTTTTCCCGTTATATCTACACTATGATCTGTGTAGCTGCTTTGTGTCGCACTAGCAGCAGTCCACTCTTGAAGCTAAACACTGCAATGACTTACAAAATTGGCACCAAGGCATTGAGTGCCATTCTGGATGCAATGAAACTCATACGCTCCCCACCTATTGATTCTTGTTCAGAATATGATCCTAATGACTATTCTAACCTCGAGGAGTCAAAGGCAGATGGCTTGTCCTGTTCACCCATCAAGGTGCCTGTTCTAATTTGGCAATGTTTTATTGATTGCGGGTATCTTGCATATGTTGTCTTGCATTTCTTCTACTTTGTTGCACCGCCATCTGCTTAGTTTACTCATCATATATGTCGAGATGCCATGCTCATCCATTATCAATACATATTCCATCTGTCATCATACCATGTTTTTCCACTCAAATGCTGTTCTTGTGCATCAGACATCAAAAAGGAAGAGGGTGATTGCCGAACCTGAAGGAGCACCAGCAAAGTCCTTGAAAAACATGGTGGTGCCGGAGAAATCAGACAACACCCCACTTATATTGGCTGTACAACTAGTGACACAAAACGTAGGACCGACTCCAGCAGACTGTACCCATACTTCACTGGCCACACCACTAGCCCCACCACACAGGACCTGCACTCCAGCAAAAGGTATACCGATTTCATTTGCCATAGCACCAGCTGTACCACAGAAAAATCCCACTCCATCAAAAAGTACAGCAAGTCCACTGGCCGAAGACCTATCCCAACTGCAGAGACGGCCAATTCATGCAGATTGGAACCCCATTCCATTTATTCCAAGTTTAAAAGATAATGCTTTCAATGTTGTTAGGGACTACGTGCATATATTCCCATCATGGGAAGGTTATTGTGAAGACAAACACCATTTTCACATCTTCCTGTCCAACTTACGTGTAAGTGCTATTATTCATGGTTATTATTTTCCTGTTTTCTGCTGATTGAACACATCAATGATTTACATTACATTGTTGTAACTAGGCGAGGGTCAATCTGGATAGTCATGACGAGCAAAGCTTGCTTGTGCTTTTCAAGGAAGCATTGCCGCAGTATCGGTGTTACCTGAGGAAATCACACTTTGATGGCAAGTCTATAAACTAATTTCCGGTGAAGTCTCCTATGCTAAATTTAGAAGACATTGAATGGAAAAACCTTGTTATGCACTAGTCTCGTTCCTAGGATGAGGTACTGTCTATGAAATCACATGACAATTTGAACTTCTACTTTTCCGCATGTGCCTTACGGATCTTTTTTGCAGGAAATCTACTCGAAGAAGAATTCCGGTTTGACAAGAACGACAGGATATCGCAAATATGCTGCCCGCTGCTTTGCTCTTGTTAGTACCTGTTGTCCTGTATCACTGTACTTGCATACATACCTGGTTCATTATGTGACAGCAGTATGCATGATAGCTTGCTTATCAATTGTTCGCTCCAAATTATCTGATCTGTATGAATGGTTACATTAGTGTAGAATATATCCAATGCCAATGTTTTTTTAGCTCTGCATTGTTCTTGTAAGTACATGCTGTCCTTTATCAGTGTACTTATAATGACAGGTAGTTGTTCATGTACCATCACTCTGCAGCTTATTTTCCTTTGCCCTCCATTTTCTACAC
>NC_057814.1:347497488-347557555 GCF_018294505.1 Triticum aestivum
ATTTATAGCTACTTGGTTATGTAGCATCACTCTTCATCTTATCTTAAATATTCTCCATTTTTTCGTATATTATCACATCTATATTTACTCTTAACAAAATGTAGAATAAAGGCAATGCTTTTGAAGAAGATTCTGTGGTAAACTTCTTGAATTGCCCCCCCATCAGCATGGACAAGGCCTTTATAGAGCCTGTCTTCACCAATAATGTAAGTTTGTCCATCTCAAGCCTTCAAACTTTGTTGTATATATTTGGTTAGGCATGACTGCAACAGCTGTTTATTTTTGGTGTTTGCATCAAATTGCTTGTTTAAAGTTTATTATGTAGTTCATAAACAAAAGTTTGTCCTTTCTCAATTTAAGTTTTCAGTTGTACAACCAAGTTCCTTCTTCATACCATGTAAATTAAACTATACAGAGCAAGTGATCTTCTTTTGCACTGCATGTATGCTTCTGTTCTTCATCCGTAATCCAGTGGTGTGGCGAACCTACGCACTATAGCACAATGTCATATTCTGCAATGTCTTAACTATGAACAATGTCATATCATTATACTATTATTTAAACCGTCTCTTTATTTGCCAATCTAAAATGGTATAAATTGACAGCACACTAACCATTGATACTTATGAGTTCTTGATCTGTAATCCAGTGGAGTCGTGAAGCTGCCAACTCCTTCACAATGTCATTTCCTGCCATGTCTTGACCTGAACAATACCATATTGTGTTAATGCAATTTTAAACTATGTCACTTTATTCGTCAGTAAGAAATGTGATGAATTGTTAGCACTGATACTTTTATGTGCAAAACCTGTCATCTATCTGCTTGTTTATCTTTCGGAGTGAGGAAGATATAAGTGTTGAACAAGCGTAGTCTCATCATCTTGCTCAGCTGCTTGCGCTGCAGCTCCCCAGCAGGCCTAACCTTTCTTGAACTCTATTGAAGTGCTGTCGGTTTTGTATATTATTTTGTCGGCGTGTTTATTTGCACTGGTGGCGATCTTTGATGCCCAGTGTATGTAATCTGCTGTCTGCTTGTGCTTTATTATCATAGTGGCGAACTTTGATGCCCAGTGGATGTAATATGCCGTAATTTCTTTATTGTATAGTCTAGGTTTTTTCTTATTCACGATGCTGCAGTTATTTTACTGTATATATATCTTGTCTTCGCAGTAAACCGGCCAAATCGTAAAATTATGGTACATAATCGGGCCGTCATGCAATCACGATGTAGGTTGGGCCTGAAACGTGCCGAACAGCTCACGGGCCGGCAGCAGCCCGAAATGAACCCCGTCCCATGATTGTGCAAATCAAATCACGGGCTTTTAACAGGCCAAAATTGTCTCGGTCCTTGTTTGGCCCAATCAGATATCGGCTGCGAGCAGGCCGGATGCAAACCGGGCCGTAGTTAGGCCCAACTATATGACGGGCTTTTAACAGGCCGAAATTAATATAGGGCCGAAATGTTAAACGGGCCTTTAACAGGCCAAAACTAATATCAGGCCGAATTACTAAGTGGGCCTTTAGCAAGTGGGCCCAAAAGCATAGTGTCCAATTGACGGGCCGAATCTGATATGGGCCATAATTGAGCCCAAAGCCTCTTAAAGGGCCGGACCTGATCTGGGCCGTAATTTGGCCCAGAACGTGGTAGGCTTTTAACAGGTCGGATCTCATATGGGCCACTATTAGGCCCGGAGCGTGGCAGGCCATTAATGGACCGGATCAAATATGGGCCGGCATTTGGCCCAAAACATGGCAGCCAGTTAATGGGCCGGCCTACTAGGGTCCTCAAAATCTTGTGGGCCTACAGCTAGGCCAACCCATTAATGTCGGTGAAATCTCGTGGGCCTTTAGCTGGGCTGGCCCATTATGATCCGCAAGAATCTTGTGGGCCTTTACCTGGGCCGGCCCATTATGGCACACAAAAATCTTGTGGGCCTTTACCTGGGCCGGCCCATTATGGCCCGCAAAATCTTGTGGGCCTTTAGCTGGGCCAGCCCATTATGGTCCACAAAATCTCGTGGGCCTTTAGCTGGGCCGGCCCATTATGGTCCGCAAAATCTTGTGGGCCTTCAGTTGGGCCGGCCCATTTAACTTGATGGACCGGTCCACGTGTCAACATATCATAGGCGCGTCTCGCCCATTGGATGAGTGACACCTGTGCCAACGCGGACCTGACACGTGTCTCCTCCAGCCAATGATGATTTTACACGTGGAAAATCCCCATTGGTCGGGGCTGTTAACGGGTTATTGGATCCAAAACCCGACCCGATAGCTTAACGACGTTCCGTTACGGTGGATGCCACGTGTCGGTCACCCTTGACGAAAGCACTTCTGTGACGCGCGATTTATCTTCATGGAAGTGGACACTTCCGTGATGATAATTTTGGTAATGTCATGGAACACTTCTACGACAGCACATGTATGATTATCTTGATTCTGTCATAAATTTGTCATGGATGTACATGCATGACAAAAAACGCGACCTACTGTGACAAACACGTATCATCACGGAAGTGTATTTTTTTTGTAGTGTATAAAAGCAGGAAGTAAAGAAATTTAACACACAACGTATCCGTCTATGGATATTAGATTGGTAATTAAGGGTGACTTAGTAATTTTCAAAAGGGGTGTTCAGCCAACGCACGTGTCGCCCCCCCCCCCCCGTGGGCGACCAGTGCGATACCCTAGCAGCCAGGAAACTCCCCCTCCCAATCTCCCCTACCCTCGGAGCCGCCGGCAGGCACTACCGGGCAAAGCCCGCGCGGTAGCGGCGGCGGGGCCTTCATTTTTACCCTCTAGTGAGGTCTGGGAAACGTGGGGTCGCTCGACCGAGGAGAGGCAGCGGGCTGGGAAACGTATTAAAAACAAAAAATTCACCCTATGGTTAGCGAGGAACACTATGAAGATGCAATAACAGTTTGGATCAGATTGTTGCCAACTCCGAGTTGCAGCGGAAGAAGACAAGTTGGTGTAGATCATACTTGAAGTTCCTCGTACCTTCGATGAACGATCCCTCGAATGGAAGACCGAAAGCATGACCTCTCCACAGATTGCGAGCGTGCTGTCTCACAATCCGGCAACGCTTCATCCTCCAGAGCTAATCGTCATCGAAGAATTAGAGGGAGAGGAGATTAGAACCACGCTGGGTTTCTAACTATGAATATTAGAGGATGTAGGTCGAGCTCTAATTAGATCAACTAGGATCAATTAGAACTAGAATTTTCCTAGAACTAGAACTAGAGAACTAGAGGAGGCTCCAAAACTTGTGTGTTTAAAGGGCCAAAACCCTCAAGTATATATAGGTTGGAGGGAGGGGAGAGGGGGCGCCACAAGGGGAAGGAAACTATTGTAGGGTGGGACCCTAATGGATGATGTTTTTACACTTGGAGGGGGGAAAGGAAAGAACAACAAGAACCACAAGAGGAATCACCCAAGCAAAACCCAATACACATATACTAGAATAACATATATGATATCCACAAGCATAACATGAACAATCAAGGGAAAATAGAACAAGGATAAAGTTCTTCCCACTCCAATGGAGGTGAGGTCTTGATGATAACATATATGATATCCACAAGCATAACATGAACAATCAAGGGAAAATAGCACAAGGGTAAAGTTCTTCCCACTCCAATGGAGGTGAGGTCTTGATGATAGTATTATCCAAGAGGAGGCATTGATATCCACTTGGGATCTTCTCCTAGGAGGTCTTGATCTCCAATAGGAGCGGTAGATGAGCAAAGCTCCCTCTAGATAGTCTCATACACTTTGCTAACCCTAACAAATGGCCTAGGGACAACTTAAATAGGTGGCTGGAGGTGAGGGACGAGTGGAGGGGTAGAATAGGAACTCCACGGCCGATCTCCTGTATGGCCCGTGCGCACGGGGTAACTTGGGCCCGTGGGCACGGTACACGCCCATGCGCATGTGCTATCAACAACTACAACGAGGGGCCCCGTGCGCACGGGATGTCCAAAAACTCTCTGGACAGGTCGTGCGCATGGGGTCCAACAAACCCGTGGGCACAGGGTCGCCTGGGCGTGTCTCCTTCGTTCAGATGCTTGCCTTCGTCTTCCTTGCAGTCTTCCCGTCCTTCTCCTTGGAATTGGCGAGGCTCCTTAGTTCCTTGGCGGGGTTCATCCTCGTACCTAATGATGCACAAGGTTTCATGGTGAGGTAGCATCCAAGTTTCATTCATATCCATGTCAAACTTGAACAAGAGTGAGTTCACCTCGTTTCCGATGGCACGTGCGCGAGGTCTTGTCATGGATCCACTTGGTGCTTGATGAGTTGTTGTGGTATCCATGGGGATGACCGGAGGATGCTTTGCATCGTCTCCCCCGTTGGGAAAGATTCGTCCTCGGATTGTTAACTTCTTCACCATGGTATGGAGATAGGTACTTGACGTTGAAGATGTCGCTCATGTTATACTTGTCACGTGGGATGTTGATGCGGAGCATCCTACGGACATCACCCTGTCAAGAGTCTGTTCGGCAAGTGACACGTGCGACATCTACTTCACATACACAAAGGTGAATCATCTCCTTTATGCGTGTTCAGTTGACCCCTTCGAGGATGGTATACTACTTGACACTCCTCTCACGTGCATCTATTGGTATCACCGGAGCGTCACCATCGACGAGGAGGAGTGCGAGCATAGGTGTATGACTACACCATCCGCGAAGGAAGCATGGAGACGGAAGAAAGGAGAAGAAGACGGAGCGACGTCTAGAGCCAAACCAGACATCCGGGTCCACATATGGATCATCCGGGCCCTCTTTTGGATCGTCTGGATAACTGCATCCGAAGACACCTGAAGGCTTCCATCTGAAGCCGGATCAACCAGACCCATGACGCCCGGATCATCCAGCCTTGCCTGCGTGCAAGATCTCGGGCCGAGGCCCATGTACCCATTCCGCCCCTCACTTACCCCTTAATGGATTAGACTATAAATAGACCTCCCCCACCTCGTTTCTAGGGTTAGCAAATGGATACCTCCCCCACCTCGTTTCTAGGGTTAGCAAATGGATATCTCATATCTAGTTGAGCTTTGCTCCTTGTAGCACTCCTCCTCTTGAGAGAGAGAGAGAGACCCACTCCATTGGAGTTCAAGACTTCCTTTGGAGAAGATCCCGAGGGATACCAAGACCCCCATTGGGGAAGGGTCTATCTAGATCATCAAGACCTCATCTCCTCTTGGATTTGTGATGAACTCTACCTTGTATCTTTCCATTTGATTGTTCATGTACCTTGTGGATCTTGTGTGTTTGATTGTCTAGTGGATGTGTGATCGGACTTGTTCTTGAGTGTTCCTATTGTGTTTCCTCATGTTTGCCCTCGTGTTCTTCGTAGGAATCCACTCCAATCGCGAAAGATAGGCCGATTAGGGTTCCACCCTACACCATCTTGGTATCATGAGCCATGTTGATCACATATTTGGCGTCTTCCTCCTCCGTTTCTAGCCTAATTTTGTGTGTTTTTGTCCCAATTCAAAAATCCCCACCAAAAATAGCCCCAAAATTTCTTGCATTTTGTTGGTTCTTGTGAGATTTTGTTGTGTTTGATACACGATTTTGTTGTTTGGCAAGTGGATCTTGGCTTTCCCCACCTCCCCACCATGAAATCAACCCAAAAAAAATTATTTTCCCATCAATTTTGACCCCCTGAAATAAAAAATTTCCGTCGAAATCCCGTCCCGAGAGGAAATCCCGAGCAGTTTGACCTGCCCGGATCATCCGGACCTCCTCCCGGATCATCCGGACACCACCCAGAGTAGGTGGACCCTCTCCCGGACGTCTGGCTAACCCACGCACCCGAAAAACAAAACCGAAGATGGCGAACCCGGATCATCTGCACCTACTCCCGGATGCTCGGGCAACCCTGAAACTGACACAGACAGATTTTTGTTTTGGTCATAACTAATTCATCTGGAGTCCAATTTTGACGTTCTTTAGCTCGTTTTGTAGTTATTGACATCCCCCATCCCACAGAAATACTACCATCATCATCTGCCTCCATCAAAATTTTAACATTTTGGCATCTTTGCCTAGGCCCTCCACCATATCATCCACCATACCACCATAGCCTTCCGCAACCTAACCCATTTTGATCCCCATTGCATTTGTGGTTGTTTGAGTTGTGATTCGAGTCTCCTAAGGTGTTTCGGCTACTTAGGGATGGTTGCCCCTTCATCAACCACCACCATCTGTTTCTCATAACACCTCCACTTCCGCATTACCGACTACGGAACCACCACCGCATTCCGCTACCCCCATTTGACATTTTACATTTGAGATTTTGAGTTGTTGTTTCCTGTTTCCTAAGGTGTTTCGACTAATTAGGACGGTTCTATATCACCACTCATCATCGCCATGGATTCAACATCGACAAAAACCGCTTCACCATTATGACACCACCAACGTAACCATGGACGATAACCTCGACGACATCATTGCATATTCTCCCTTGCGATTGCATTGTTAACCCCTGAGCCATCTTTGTGTTACTTTCCTATCGAGACTAGCCATTTGAGTATTGCCGGGCAATGCTACTTCTGCAGTTTAGTGATAATTGATCCGCACCTTCCATTGCGTGCATATATCATCGTATTATCTCTTGTGCCATCATTTGTTCCCGCATATACATAATTTCTATCTTGGTTGGATCATTGCGCATAGTGGCAATATAAAAATACTTTTAAGCGAAAGAGGAGATACAAAAGAGCTTGTAAGCAATATCCATAGCATCGCCACATTGCATATCATATAACATCATTGATCATCTTGGATCATTGTGAGCGAATCACCGGGAATCATACATATATAGCATACTTGGGATAGAAAGTTGATACGTTTTGTCTCTCATAGGTTGTGCACAAGTGTCGTATCCGCCTATGAGAAATCGTGCTAGCGTGTCTCTAGAGTTGTGCAACAAGAGCAATTTCTGTGGATTCCACATTTTGAGCTCATTTCTTGGTTGCATGACCCCAATTATCTACCTGTGTGTGTGTTTCTGTGTGCCATCCATAGCTATTAATCTATTTGCTTTACATTGCAATTTTGTGAATCTTCCTCAGCATTATCGATATCGTTGACTAACATTTGCTTGAATTTGTGCCACTTGTCCTAACCAAGCCACTCGATAAGCTTTACTTTGTAGGTGTGAGTGAACAAGTCCGGTACCAATTCCACTATTCTTTCATTTCACATTGAGTGAAACGGGATACATCTTCATCTTTGGGAAACAGTATCTAGGTATTGTTTATCTCATTTCTTACTTACCTCTACTCGAGTCTTGTGATGGATAGGCCAAGCACATCTACTTCGGTCTACAACAACAGCGACGAGTTGGATGGCACGAAAAACTTCATCAACGCCAAGATGGATGCTCTAACGGAGGAGCTCAAATCCATCATCAAGACCGGGAAGAGGTCTTCCTCATCTTCAAGAAGACGCTCAAGCGCACATGCTTCCGAGCTACCATCTTCGGCTATGTCACATCGGCATCGACACGACTACCGACAAGAATGTGAAGGTCAAGAGCTCAACACCAACCACCGCTCTACGACCTCTCCATCTACATTGACATCTTCGCCACGTGACTTCAAGGCATATTTGCCTTTGGATATGCGGCATCTTCGCCCACGAGCACCTCAAGAGAAGCTCCCGAGCTCAAGTCCGTGACTTCCACGAGCTACTACGACCTCGATATCGACCACGAGATTCCTTTCTATGGGACTGAAGACCCCGAGGAGTATCTCGCATGGGAGCGCAAGATGGACAACTACCTCAAGCCACCTCAATCCCCCTCCGAAGATCAAGTGAAGTGCGCAACAAGCAGCTTCCACGACTACGCGTCGACATGGTGGCTTGACACACCTTCGAAGAGCCTCGACATGAGTTGGCCCAAGATGAATAAAACGATGCGGCGAGAGTTCGTGCCTTCCACCTACACGGAATATCTTCAACGCTAATTGGAGAAAACCATACAAGGATCCAAGTCCATCGACGAGTACTTCAAGGAGATGAAGAAAGCCTTGTGACGAGCCGGCATGGTCGACCCCATTTGGATGAAGTTTTACTTCATGATGAGATTGAACAACGACATCTCCAAGACTATCTTCCTCAAGAAATACAAGTCCCTCGACAACAACTACACTGGTGCTCTCCAGGTGGAAAAAGAACTCAAGAAGGCCAAGGCTTCTCCACCCCAAGCACACTTCGCAATGACCAAGCTCCACGACAACGAGCATGAGGATAGTACTACCAAGATGTCCAAGCCCGATGAGTTCCAAGATGATGCTCCCAAGTTCGACTTCACCGCCATTCCTCTTTGTGGCATTAATGATGCCGAGTCTACCATGACTCTTTTTGAAGATGGCGCGGTGACACTACGACTACAGAGTGCCTCAGGGAACATGCTTTGGAGGCAAGCAACAAGGTGGCAAGCAAGGATGATACTTCCATCTTTGGAGGCAAGAGTGATGATGTGCCATCTTCAGCCTTCATCCACGGCAATGGTGACGAGATGGTTGAGCACGGGATTTTCCCTTCGACCACGGCGGCGTATGGTGACGAGTTGAGAGACTTGTGCCACCATATTGAGAGTGAGAGTGACTTCACCACTAGCCCCATATATGATGAGTTGCCACAATTTCCATGTGAGGAGAGCGACAACCCCACCACTCGAGTGAGATGAGTGACTCCACCATATGTGACTTTGAGTGCACCTACTCTGAGGGAGCAAGTGAGTCACCACATAGAGAGAGTGAGCTAGTTGATTGGTCTTGTGAGGACATTTGCATTTCTAACAACTTGACCTCTACCTATATTGTGTCTTCTCATTTGGTGCCAGGTCCCATGTATGATGACGCCCCAATCCTCAATGACTTCGTCCCTCCTATGGACAAGACGATGGCCATGGGGGAATGTGATGCACCCCACATGGTCCCATCATGGTGAAGATGACGACGATTTGGTCTTTTCCACCTCACCTACACCACGTGTGTGGAATGAGAAAGGTAACATAGGTGAAGGTGATGCTCTTGTCCCACTAGTGGACTATCTTGACATTGATTGCTTGCATGATGTTGCTCCACCTATTGCCATGCTTCATGCTAGTTCGACTTCCCCATGCGATGATTTACCCATTTATGATGAGTTTGATGATTGCCATGTGGAGTCTATTAGTTGTGATGCCATGTTGCATAGGATTTCTTTTGATAATTCTCGCGGTCAAATTATGTTTGCTAATCCGATTGACTTGTCATATGCTATGAATGAGATCAACCGTATGTCACATTTGCAATCTCATCGTAGTAACTATGCATACGTTATTAAAATAAAACCAATTTGCACTTATGGCATAGATGACAAGCCCATGGTTATTGGTATTTGTTTTTATTGTGATGATATTGATATGCTCCCTTTGCATCATTTCAATCATATGACATGCCATGTCTGCCATGCTTCAGATTTGCCTTGTTTTGGATGTTGTTCCACTTCTCCATATTATGCTTCCGCTATTACTCATGAGGAGACCCCCATCGTTTCCTCATACAAGTTAGGAGATTTTGATCCATCCCATCCATTGCATGATCCCAATACTTGTGTGCACAATATGCTCCCCATGAATAACAATGATATTGATGTGCCATATACTTGTATGCTCAATTTGTGTCCCCATCATGTTATACATAACAACTACTCTTCATGATGGATGACATGTTTTTGTACCATGCCTCAAATTTCTTTGAGCATTGCTTATCTTGTGCTAACTCTCGCATGCACATACACATCATGATCGATGATGTGTACATTTATCACGCACACACTTTATTTGGTTGTGTCTCTTTTGTGTAGGCCATCACACTTACTTGTCAACATCACAAACACACGAGTTGAAGAAACGAGCTCTAGAGAGCAACGATGACTTGGGAACCCGTGATATGTTTCACCCATCGTTTTCATTGCGCAAGAACTTCACACATTTCTTTTACGCGGCCCTCACATGGTTATGGATTATTGTCAATTACATATTCTATGCCCATCTTGCCATGTTCACTTTGCATGATATGCTCATTCCTATGCCTTTGCCATGCATTTATGACCCATGCTTTGCATTACACATGATAATTGATTCTAGTACTTGTATGTGTATTTGCAAGCTTGGTGGAGATATCATGGGTCATTGCCATGTTCCCTTTGTGACCCATGCCTATGATGATACTCTAATCTTGCTTTGTGTTCGTGCTTGAGATATGTCATGTGCATTGCCTATGCCTACTATTTTCTCACATGACATGATTGCCATGATTTCCCCTAGTGTGTTGCATCTTCGCTCCACTAGTTTACACGATATGATTGATATGCTTGCTTATGTTGCATCACCCATGATTCATACTTGCTCATTTCATGCGGTTGACGACAACCATGGCCATGCTTTGCACATGATTGCTATTGCTTCTTGTCACATATCTCCATATGTTGCCTCTCTCATGCTAGATGATTTGCCATGTATTGAGTGCAACAATGATCATAGTCTTGCTCATGAGATTGCCCCCATAGCATTTTCGCATATATTTGGAGATTTTGACATATTTCTTGTGAAGCATGCTTGCCTTACTTCTTTGCACCATATACCTAGTGTCATCAATATCGCCATTGTTGCATCATATTATTCATGCACTTGTGCTTCTAATGGTTATGTGCAAGAGAAGAGAACCAACATGATGGATGATGCATTTATCTACCATGCACATACGTTCTTTGCCATGTTGTGTGCATGTGTAGGATGCTTCGACTACATGCCAACTTCTACTTCACATGAGTTGACCATCCGAGCTCTTGAGAGCGAGCCTCATACATTCGACCACGACTCACTTCTACACCATAGTTCCTACCACTTCAACATTGTGAAGGACACATAAGGACACGCCTTCAAGGTGCACTACAAAAAAAGACACATCTGTGACATTTTGGCTCGAATGAATTTTTTCTGTCATGCTTATGACACTTCTATGATGATAATTGTGACAAAACCCGGTATCATCGTAGATGTGGTGGGCTCCTTCTTCTATGACAAAAATCATGACAGAAAATGGGCTTTTCGTCCTAGGCGGGCCGGAGATGCACCTGCATGACATTCTTTGGGCCGTCCATGACGGAAAAAATCATGGTAGAAACGAGGGCGAGGAAAATTTCGGGGAGTTCCCAGTTACGGTGGGTGGTCGGGGCCGAGCGATGCACGGAGGTTTGCACGTTTCTCTCATATACGTATGCACGTGTGTGCGAGGCGTTGGGCTCTAACTGAACCTGAGCGAGGCATTCGCTTACTGAACCTGAGCGATTGCACTGGCTACGTTACTGAACCCGACCGATCGATCCCTTGGCTGTTAACTGAACCCAAGCGATTCCTTCGCTACTGCTGCTAACTGAACCCGATCGAACCTGGTGCCTCTTGATGAACAGTGACCGTTGTTGGGGCTTAGATGAATAGTGACCGTTGTTGGGGCTTGGATGAACAGTTCCTCCCAGTGGGGGTTGGATGAACTAGACCCTATGGTAGTAGAGTCCGTTGCCGCTGGATGAATAGGACCCCGATCGAGAGGAGGCCGCCACACACCCGAGCCGGTTGGGGTGGATGAACAAGACCCCGTGGAGGGTTGGTTGAACATGACCCCGTGTGAAGGGCTGGTTGAACAGTAGCCGGTGGAGGTTGGATGAACAGGACCCCGTGGTGAACAACAGCTGGTGGAGGCTGGTGGAAGTCGATGGTGGATGAATAGTAGCAGGTGGAGGCTGGAGGAAGTCGACGGTGGATGAATAGTAGCCCGTGGAGACTGGAGCGAGGCAGTAGACGGTGGATGAACAGTAGCCAGTGGAGTCCTGTTTTACGGTACGCCACACCCCTCCCGATGAATAGGACCCCGTTTCGACCGTAGGCGCTCCATAACAAGTGTGTTTCCTCCGTTTTGCGGTACGCCACACCCCTCCCGATCAACAGCACCACGTTTCGACCGTAGGAGCTCGAACCCAAGTCTGTTTCCTCCGTTTTGTGGTACGCCAGACCCTTCCCGATGAACAGGACCCCGTTTCAATGGTACGTAGTCGAACAGAAGGCCGTTTCCTCCGTTCTGCTGTACGCCAGAGCTCGTTTCGGCTGTTCTGTCCAAGCCGGTTGGCTCCCGATGAACACGACACATTCCGTTGCCTCCCGATGAACGTGATGCAGTTTCTCCGTTCCGACCGAGCCGGTTGGCTACCGATTAACAAGACGCCATTGCGGACGTCCGCTGCCTGTCCATGTACACGAGCCCTGGCCGTACGTATGCGTGAGTACGCGTTCGAGACCCCGCCCGTATGTACATACGTGGCCCGATTTTCTGGCATGTGGCTGTACATACGTGTAGAAGGTTTAGAAGGGACTGCCTAAACTGCTATGTTGGGGGCTCTACTACTACATGTGCCGCTGCTTGCTCGGCCACGGTCATTGTTGCAGAGAGACCGATCGACCAGTATGTAAGTACACATTCGCGACTAGACAGACAACGCTACGTACGCTTCGACTGGGTGGGTCCCAGCTGTCAGGGAGGATAAGGACGAACTTCCTTGCATGCGTAGATATAGCTGGTGGGTCCCGACTGTCAGGGGGAGGAATCATTTTTATTTTGCGAGTAATAAGGAGGCACTTCCTTGTATTCAAAGATGTAGCTGGTGGGTCTAGCTGTCAGCCTCACAGCCTAAAGTCCTCTTCTGATTGCTGTCATTCATTGACCATGTTGACCATGCCGCGCCGAGAGCACCAAGGCAGTGGACGACGGCGATGCCTAGGAAGGGAACGATGCGGAGCTGGGGAAGACGCGGTCGTGGATGACCACGCGGAGGGGAGTACGAGGGTTGCGCTTTGGCTGCGGTTTGAGGTTACCATCGCTGGAGAATAACAGGAGCTGTGGGTGAGTAGAGGGATGGCATGTCCAGCGGTGGTAGCACAGCCGACCACGGGAGGCAGTAGCAGGCGGTACAACCGGCGCTGGTTTCGGCGGCTGGAGCAAGAAGATCGGAGATTGAAGAAGCAGCACGGTTGTTGGATGTTAATCCAACGGTCGCTGCTGCTAGAATCGTTTGTTGACTAGGTTAAGAAAGCCCTACATATGTGTCAAGTTAGTAGGCCCAGAAGTCAGCCTCCGAATCAGGTGGGTCCGAGCTAGCAGGGGGAGGAATCATTTTTCTTGCGCGTAATAAGGAGGCACTTCCTTCAGTGCGAAGATGTAGCTCGTGGGTCCCGACTTTCATGGGGGGACTTTTTTTCGTGTAAAAAGAATGAATATCCTTGCGTGCGAAAATTGTAGCTGGTGGGTCCAACCTATCAGGGGGAGGAATCATTTATTCCCGCATAATAAGGAGGCACTAGCTTGCGTGCGAAGATGTAGCTGGTGGTTCCCAGCTGTCAGACTCTCAACGTACTCCATGTTGGCTCTCGTTGTTGGCCACACATCATCGAGCGGTCCACGGCGGTGGACGACGGCGAGGCCTAAGATGGGAATGATCTGGAGTCGTGGAACAAGGGGCACTGGAGTTCCTGGCGGAGGGGAGTACGAGGGACTGGTTCGACTGCCGGGTGAGGCTGCCTTCGCCGAAGAATAACAGAAGGTGTAGGAGAGTACATGTATGACCTGGCCACCGTTGGGAGTAGGGTGGGGCGGTGAGGCCTACGCGGCACACAGCCGATCACGGGAGGCAGATGCCGGTGTTCCAGCCGGCGATGGTTTTGGCGGCTGGAGCAAGAGCAACTAGACCAGAGATTGAAGAAGCAGGATCGCCGTTGGATGTCAATCCAACGACTACACATGTCAGAATAATTTGTTGACTTTTTGTTTTAGATCATAAAATCGTTTTATTCACTAAATAGACAACACCTTGCGCAGGCTTCATCTAGTGGGCCAATAAAGTCAGCTTCAAAAGCTGTGGCGGAATGCATGCCATTTATTTAGGTTTTACAACCCATTTAATTTTGTTTGCCAATACATATATTTCCTGGGCTTTGACTCAAAAAATAATCTATTTCCTAGGCTGGGTAAAAATAATAATGTTGATTTACTATTTATGATAATTTACAACGCATTTGATTATTTATTCAAATACACCTATTTACTGGGCTTGGTGAAAAATAATATTGCGTACATTAAAAACAATGATGGTCTGGACTAAGCATTTCGTATAAAAAATAATATTGAGATAGGAATATTATAAAAAATTAAGTTGGGCTTGGTAATCTTATTATATAAAAAATGAGCCGAGCTGTGCATTTTATTAAAAGAAACATAGGCTAGGTTGCGCTTATTTTAGGAATATTATTAAAAAATTGAACATCCGCCTAGTTGCATTACTGATGTTCAACGAAAGCCCTGTGTAGTACAGTACAACTTTACATGGCTACTTAGCCCACATTCAACGACGCCTGAAAAGGCCCAAACAAGGCTTCTGTACAACTTTTTGAAGTCGCTGAGCTCAATTAATAACTTCAGAAAAAAGTTAGAGTACAGCGGAACCTAATTAAATGCTGTCACAAGCAAAGAAATAATTCAACAGTCCCACTTGTGTGTGTGTGTGTGAGAGAGAGACCCATCGGTCGATGCTCGTAAATACATCTTTCAACCATATGCATTGTTGATGTTGAGTAAAAAATTATATAGTTGACACAATCATATAGAACATCATAACACATTGAACTTGCATACAAAAATTTCACGCAGGCGGCACAATCAGGGTGGAAGCAGTGGATCCCAACGGGTAGGGTTATGCTGAAACCAAAGAACTCATACATAACCATTCATCGTCTTTATCAATGACGGGGAAATATCTTGAATGTTGTGCAAAGAAAACAGACAAACAACACAATAAGTTCTGCTAGCGCATTAAGTTGACGTACACCCCTTTCTAAAAAATGTTCAGGTACAAAAATAGAACATGTCACAATCATATGTACTGGCGCATTAGTGCTTCACACTGATAGCTCGGATTTAACTAGTATCTGAGAAGATTCAGTTGTTACCTCAAATTAGAGCACATCCAGGTAGCCAGCCTTGCCTCTTCTCCCAAAGAAGCAGTGGCCTCCTTCGCGCGATGGAGTAGGCCCTGTGCCATCCATCCTCCCGAGAAACACGGGGAAAGTCTGACGTTGACTCCTGTAATGACGTCGTCGACGAACCCTGGCACCAGCGGCGGTGACATGACTTGAATTGATGGATTGACCACTTCTTCGACATGCACGAACACTCGATACAGGTACATCCCTAACGTGGTCCGCAGCGGCCTTGGTGGCGACGAATAGTACAACCCCGGTTCCTGCACCGGTATCTCAACACCAATCACCTTATGTATGGTGGACGGCTTCTTCATCCATGCCATAACCGTCAGAGCCCAGCTGTCTGGAGGAACAAACATACTTACGATCTCACCTCCTAGGTTGTTGATAAGCTCATTCATGGACTCGCTGTTCCAAGCACGTCGAGGCATGCCATGGAAGGTAAGCTTTGTTAAAAACTCAAGCTCAGAGGGCATCGAGCCCCATCCTAGGTGCCACCGATCAAAGCTCACCAGGGCGCCATCGCTGAACAAACGCCGGGAAGATTCGAACACACGACTGCTGTCGAAAGTTGTCCGAAACCTGACGAAGAAATCAGCCGGTGGTGGACAGACTTCGACGAGAAAGTCACTTATTTGGATGCCGTGCACAATGCCAAGAGCTTTGACAAGGTCATCCGGTGAGACGGGAGGCCAGTCGCTGTTGATGGTTACCATCAGCACTTTGCCGGCAAACTGGACGTCAAGCGCCACCATGCCATTGTTGACTGACAGCACGCAGCACCCGAAGGCAGGACGGACCTCAGGATCTCCTGCTCGGAGATCCGCGTTGACCGGCGACATGATAGTGCGCTTGAGTATAGGGAGTACAGGAGGGGGATTTGGGGGAACTGGAGAGGAATCAAGATTCCAGAGGTGGGGGAGGGGTGGGAGATCGGGGATGAAAAGTTAGCATGAATTTCGAACACGCGCCAATATGCTCTCGACGCGCAAGCGCACGAAAACATCGGTGGTTCCCACATGTCGGCCTAAGAGTCCTTTTTCTTTCTTTTTTTGAGCGCCCGACCCGAGAGTCATAATTAACCTGTTTGGCATTTTGTTACTAGTCGGCCCATATTCAACGACACCTCACTGGCCCAAACAAGTGTACATCATCGAAAAGACACTAAGCTCAAATTATATAACATGCAAAAAGGAGATATACTCTGAACACTGGAGAATGGTGATGCCCCCATTCAGCTCACCAGCAGTTTGAGACAATAAACAGTTCGAAACAACGATATGTATAACATTCAAACACTGACTAGTGACTACTACTGACATAAACAACAAGACATGATAGTTCATAAGAAGTCTTGCTACACCACCAAAATGCACCCATCTGCAGTGCTCAGACTCTCGTGATCCAGACGAGAATGACATTCTAAATAGAGGCAACTATTACATAGTAAGAGTGACATAGACGAGGATGACCAAATGACAAGGAGTGTGCATTACAAAAGAGAGAACTACCCATCCAGAATAAGCAGCAAAGACAACAAGTCATTCGAAGAGGGATGATCCAACACCATCATAATTTGCAGCCCCGCTTCAGCCACCAGTGATCCGGAGACACCAGAACTCCACCCTTTCGACGCAACAACCCAATTACCTACCAACCTGAAGGCTTGAACCACATCACTACCTGTCGGACTTGAGACATCCAAGGATCAAAGTTAATCCAAATGCCTTTGTCATCCTCACCTTCTTTTGGCTGCAGGCTATATCATTGACAATCAAGGGAGTCCTCTCCCGAAGTCCTAGGGCTCACCGTGTAGACACAATTTTCCCTAGCAAACAGAGCCTCTCTGCCATCAAGGTCCTTGCCAATGGTGATCTCCTGGTTAATCGGATAATTGAGTCCGAGAAACAGAGAGTGTGGACCAAGGCTGTTTACCCGCCTCCAACTCAAAAATCCTGAAGGCCCCAACAAGCTGGTATCCTGCTCATAGACGCAACAACCATTGTTCGGATACTCACGTATTTCATGGTGCTTGTACACAGTGGGGTTTTTGCAATATAACTCTTCCGGCTCATGTGTGCGAATGATCATCAGTCTTTTGCCGTCGTTTGATCGAGCCAGGAACCAATTGTGCTTCCCTATTTTTGGCAAAGGTGGTGTGATTACAAAGGGTAGTAACTGTAGGGACACTACATCATATCAAAAAGGACAAGCATTGTTAATGTAAGATCAACATTGTTCAGAGTATGGGTGGGGTAATGCAAGAAACAACATTGATCTGTCCCTGTTGGAACTGAGAGTAAAATACAGTGAAATGTATACTGGGTTCGAAAATATAGAAGTGCGACACATGGTGATACTCATGTTATCTCACAATCGATTCTTCACAGGAAACTACCATGTCATGCATGCTATGTAATCATGTTCTATCCCCACAAACAAATTCTTCAAGGAAACTAATAGACCATGCATTGTTATATACTCATGTTCTGTGGGAAAAATTCTTGTGAGGATATTATACTAGCCATTTATTGCTGAAGGGCGAATATAGGTATGTGCACATGGTAAGCATTACATGATTTCCCTACTTCCATATGCACATTTACTTCCCTAATGTATGGTTAGATGAAACCAACAGTGTGATGCATGTTTCTACATCATCAAAATGAGGAAATTAACATGGCTATTGATACATACTCATATTTAGTAGTATATAGATTACTATAAAGTTAGGAGAATATCCATATCTTCCTAACCGTTTGATTATTCAAGGGTACAAATTGGCTGTAATGACATGGTCACAATCGCATGAATTAACTCATTCCAAATATAGCTGATTTACAACATCTCTAATGCATTGCCATAGTTCTACTTAAATTCTGCTCAAACAGGGATATGCCAATCATCACAAAAAAGTTCAAACAGTGTCATGGCGCTATCATTAACTTCAGACGAAAACAACTTACACGCGCCGTCCCAGCAATACGTGGTGCCATCTGCTTTGTCGATCACGTAGATGATGCCATTATGTTCAATAGCATCACAGAAGTGTGTATCGGCTTTGACGATCCACTGCGAGGTGAGTTGTCTCCAGCTAAAGAAGGCACCAGCGGAAAGATAGGCGAGTCCACGGTCGAACAAGGCAATTATCTTGAAGTCTACTTAATCCGCATATCGTGTGGGCACTTGGCAGATTACAATCTTCTGCAAAACAAGGTGCGTCCAACTGACGACGTAATCTAGATGACTTGGAGCACGACGGTAAAACCCTATATAATCCAATGTAGAAAGCATAATCTCATGGGAGGTGTGGAAGTTCACGAGCACCAACTTTTTCCGTCTTCTCTGACGGCAGCCATCCAGTGGGACTTCATGCCGACACAGTACATACCTGCCAAGAAGTTTCGGGCGATGGTGAAGATCAAAGTCGAGGGGCATGATGTACGACGACCCACTACATACCTGCAAAGAAGTTTCAGCTAATGGAGGTCAGATTGAAGTCGAGGGGCATCATGTACGCCTCCGTATCATGGTGAGAAAATCTCGCAAGACCAGATAGCAGCAAGCAGGGTGTCTTGAAAAGCTCAGGCCTCGCTTCGACGATGGCCGTGTGCATGGCCCTGGAGCATGTAGCTAGCCGCACGGCGCTCAACATATCCATGCAGGAACAATAGAGGTCGAGGATGTCACTGGGGAGATTGTTGCTATCACGGCCATGGTGGAGTTTGGAAAGTGGGGTTTTTGGGGGCTTGATTTACGGGGGAGAAGGCTCTCGGTGCTGGAGCCGCTAGCGAGAGAATAGAGGTACTAGGGGAGGCGAGCGAGGCGAGGGTACGCGGGGGCAAAGTGAGATGATGAAGAGTGACTGATACGTCTCCAACGTATCTATAATTTTTGATTGTTCCATGATGTTATATTATCATTCTTGGATGTTTTACAATCATTTTATAGCAACTTATTTTTTGGGACTAACCTATTGGCCCAGTGCCTAGTGCCAGTTGCTGTTTTTTGCTTGTTTTTTACATCACAGGAAATCAATATCAAACGGAGACCAAACACCGCGAAACTTTTTGGAGATTTTTTATGCACCAGAACACCCAGTGAGGGAGTCCTGGATTAGGGGGTCCTCGGACAGCTGGACTATATCCTTTGGCCGGACTGTTGGACTATGAAGATACAAGATTGAAGACTTCGTCCCGTGTCCGGGTGGGACTCTCCTTGGCGTGGAAGGCAAGCTTGGCAATTCGGATCTGTAGATCTCCTCCCTTGTAACCGACTCTGTGTAACCCTAGCCCCCTCCGGTGTCTATATAAACCGGATGGTTTAGTCCATAGGACGAGGACAATCATAATCATAGGCTAGCTTCTAGGGTTTAGCCTCTACGATCTCGTGGTAGATCAACTCTTGTAATACTCATATCATCAAGATCAATCAAGCCGGAAGTAGGGTATTACGTCCATCGAGAGGGCCTGAACCTGGGTAAACATTGTGTCCCCCGCCTCCTGTTACCATCCGCCTTAGACGCATAGTTTGGGACCCCCCTACCCGAGATCCGCCAGTTTTGACACCGACATTGGTGCTTTCATTGAGAGTTCCACTGTGCTGTCGCAATAAAGGCTTGATGGCTCCTTCGATCATCGACAACGATGCGACCTAGGGTGAGGTTTTCCTCCCCGGACAGCTCTTCGTATTCGGCGGCTTCGTACTGCGGGCCAACTCGCTTGGCCATCTGGAGCAGATCGAGAGCTACACCCCTGGCCATCAGGTCAGGTTCGGAAGCTTGAACTATACTGCCGACATCCGCGGAGACTTGATCTTCGACGGATTTGAACCCATGTCTGGTGCGCCGCACAGTCACGATGAGCACGACTTAGCTCTGTCATCGGACGGTGTTCGGGAGATCCCACCTGTAGCTACTCCGGCTCTCAATCCGGAGCAGATTGCGCCGTTCGAGGATGGGTGGATGGACCCCACCACGGAGGCCACACACTTAGCGGCGATAGAGCCGAATACTGACTTCACCCCCTATGAGACCCGTGTTGCCGGACACCTGGATTCGTCCCCGGCCACGGGCTCCGAACCGCCTATATCTGTGCCTATCGAATCTGATTGGGCACCGATCATGGAGTTTTCCTCCGTGGATATCTTTCAGCACTCGCCACTAGGCGACGTGCTAAATTCATTAAGGTCTCTCTCCTTGTCTGGAGACCCTTGGCCGAACTATGTCCGGCTTGAGTGGGAAGCGGACGATGAAGAAATTCGTTCCCCACCCACCACCCACTTAATAGCCACTGTCGACAACTTAACCGACATGCTCGATTTCGGCCCCGAAGACATCGACGGTATGGACGACGATGCAGGAGATGAACAGGAACCACCGCCCACAAGGCGCTGGACTGCCACCTCATCATATGATATATACATGGTGGACACCCCCAAAGAAGACGATGGTGATAAGGCAACGGAGGATAATCCCTCCAATAAGCAATCCAAGCACCGGCGTCAGCGGCGCCGCTCTAAGTCCCACCATAGCAAAAGCAGCGATACGGGCACAAGAGACAATAACGCTCCGGATAGTACCGAAGACGAAGACAATCCCTTCCAGCCAGGCCTCGAGCGGGAGGATGGGCAAGCTAGCCCTCAGGAATAGGCAGCAGACAGAGAATCAGAGGATGACAATTACATGCCGCTCTCCGAAGACGAGGTGAGCCTCGGCGACAAAGAATTTATCGTGCCTGAGGATCCCGTCGAGCAGGAGCGCTTCAAGCGCCGGCTTATAGCCACAACAAATAGCCTGAAGAAAAAGCAACAACAGCTTCGAGCTGATCAAGATCCGCTAGCGGATAGATGGACCGAGGTCCTGGCGGCCGAGGAATACGAACTCGAGCGCCCAACCAAGAGTTACCCAAAGCGCAGGTTGCTACCCCAACTCGAGGAGGAAGCATTAAACCCCACACTACCAGCGTATGATGCGGCTGATCGGCCACCCCATGGCCGAGACAGAGCGGCATATCAACCCGAAGTCCAGCCCGCACCCCCTCGCCAGTCAAACAAAAACACCAAGGCTAGGGGCAACACGCAGGACCTGCGAAACGTATTGGAAAACAAACCAGGACATACAAGATCGATCTACGGATCACGGGGGCGCGCCCTAGCGCGTGACGATGATCGTCACGCCGGATATACTAAAAGCAAATCCGGCTGGGCTGAATGCAGCAGACAAGACTCATACGAACTGTGTCGTGACATAGCCCGACACAAAGGCGCCACACACCCCCCTATGCTTCACTGATGAAGTGATGGATCACGAATTCCCAGAAGGATTTAAACCCGTGAACATTGAATCATATGATGGTACAACAGACCCCGCGGTATGGATTGAAGATTTCCTCCTCCACATCCACATGGCCCGCGGTGACGATCTACATGCCATCAAGTACCTCCCACTAAAACTCAAAGGACCGGCTCGGCATTGGCTGAATAGCTTGCCAGCAAACTCCATTGGCAGTTGGGAGAATCTGGAAGACGCATTCCTTGATAACTTCCAGGGCACTTATGTGCGACCACCGGATGCTGATGACTTGAGTCACATAACCCAGCAGCCAGGGGAATCGGCTGGGAAATTATGGACCCGGTTCCTAACTAAAAAGAACCAAAATGTCGACTGTTCGGATGTCGAGGCCTTAGTGACATTTAAGCATAACATCCATGACGAGTGGCTCGCCCGACACCTCGGCCAAGAGAAGCCGAAGTCCATGGTAGCCCTCACGACACTCATGACCCGCTTTTGCGCGGGCGAAGACAGCTGGCTGGCTCGCAACAATAACACATCAAGAAATCCTGGCAATTCAGATGCCAAAGATAGCAACGGTAGACCACGTCGCAACAGACACAAGCGCCGCAACAACGGCGACAACTCCGAAGACACGACAGTCAATGCTGGATTCAGTGGCTCTAAATCCGGTCAGCGGAAAAAGCCGTTCAAAAGAAGCAATCCAGGCCCGTCCAGTTTGGACCGCATACTCGATCGCTCGTGTCAAATTCACGGCACCCCCGATAAGCCAGCCAATCACACCAACAGAGAATGCTGGGTGTTCAAGCAGGCCGGCAAGTTGAATGCCGAAAACAAGGAAAAGGGGCTGCATAACGACGACGATGAGGAGCCCCGACCGCCGAACACAGGAGGACAGAAGAAGTTTCCTCCACAAGCGAAAACGGTGAACATGATATACGCAACCCATATTCCCAAGTGAGAACGGAAGCGTGCACTAAGGGACGTCTATGCGATGGAGCCAGTCACCCCAAAGTTCAACCCATGGTCCTCTTGTCCGATCACTTTCGATCGCAGGGACCATCCCACTAGTATCCATCATGGCGGTTCCGCCGCATTGGTCCTTGATCCCATCATTGACGGATTTCACCTCACTCGAGTCCTTATGGACGGTGGCAGCAACCTGAACCTGCTCTATCAGGATACAGTGCGCAAAATGGGTATAGACCCCTCAAGGATCAAACCCACAAAAACCACCTTCAAAGGTGTCATACTAGGTGTAGAGGCCTATTGCACGGGCTCAATCACACTGGAAGTGGTCTTCGGATCTCCGGACAACTTCCGAAGCGAGGAATTAATCTTCGATATCGTCCCCTTCCGTAGTGGCTATCACGCACTACTCGGACGAACCGCATTTGCTAGATTCAATGCGGTACCGCATTATGCATACCTCAAGATCAAAATGCCAGGACCTCGCGGGGTTATAACAGTCAATGGAAACAAAGAAGGCTCGCTCCGCACAGAGGAGGACACTGTGGCCCTCGCAGCGGAAGTACAAAGCAGCCTTCTGAGGACAACCGCCAATTCGGCGAAGAAGCCACCAGACACCTTCAAGCGAATCCAGAGTACCCTGCAATAGGATCGCCAGGCACGTTCGGAGCTCGCCTAGCAATCCGGCCTCCGTACTAGTCCCAGTCAAGCGGCGAAATTCGTGCCGCGCGTACATAATTACGCACTCAAGATACCATGGGCACAGGCGGAGGCACGACCCACAATGCGGCTCAACTGCTTCAGGGCCCGTTCATCTTTATCATTTTCTCTCTTTTAGGAACCTACTCTCTGGAAGCTCTTTCCGACAGCCTGATCATTGGACCTATTGCGGGAAGGAAATACCAAGGAAGCAAGACGCTCTGACGTACATGGGAATCCCCAGGTGGTCTCTGATAACGATCGCTATACCTGTTTTACATACCCATACGCAGCTTGTCGGAATAAATGGCCACAGGTAGCCTAACCGACTTCCCCTGGTTCTTCTAAAAAAATTATCAGGCCTTTGGGCCTTCAAGCACTCCAAGCATTGGACCGCCTCCCCTGGCTGGCTACCTCTGAAGCCGACTCACGGAAGGCGGCCCAGCCTCAGCGACCTCCCCCCGGGATAACCACGGGGTGGCCGACTCCAGGAAGCCGGCCTTGAAGAGCGCCGATTCCAAGAAGCCGGCCAAGACCGCAACCACCAAAGCTACGCCACATAACGGTGACAAGACGAGGTGTGGCCACAGTGCGGCCTACTACCCCCGAAACCCGAGGCAGGCATGGCCACAGGACGCCGTACGGGATGGCCATCTCCCGTCTGGCTCGGCACTATAGCCATGCTAGCCTCGACGTCACCCACGGCAGACGCCGGTACGGCCCGCGGGTGGTAGGCCCCTTCAGCCAGAGAGAGACGCGGAGGCGGCCCGGACTCCCCCAGTCGGCCAAGGGCGTAGCCGGCTACCCCCTCCCTCAAAGCATGTGCCACATTAAGGAGACAAGACGAGGTAAGGCTACAATGAGAGCCCTCGAGGCGGCTCACTGTAGCCACGCTTACCTCAACGAAGCCCTCGTCATCAGGGGCGAGGCAACAGTAAGCAGCCGCCGACAAGATCCTAGGCGGTGGGGCCAGCCTGTCGACCAAGAGGCCGGCAGCCGGCGGGACCCACTAGTCGGCGGGCCCCAACAGCCGGCGGAGAAGCCGGCGAGCGTAGACACTGACGGCTGGGACCAGTGCCCAGCCGGATTACAATTGTACCCCCGGGGTAGGCCTATATAAACCCCCCGGGGCACCCATGCAAAGGGTTGGCTTCTGAGCATAGCACACACACCATAGAGAGAGAGAAGCGAGAGCTAGCCTTGTTCTTCTTCTCCCTTGAACCCAACAGCTCTAGGAGCGATTGTAGCTACTTTTCCTGATCTAGTGATCATGCGGAGACCCCGCAGAGCAGGACCAGGGGTGTTATCTCCTCGGAGAGCCCCGAACCTGGGTAAGATCCGCCGGCGTGCATGTCTTCGCCTCATCCCGTTTCTAGGCACCGACGACGTCTTATTGGGACCCACAATGATAAGCCACCCATTGGCATATGTCGCACCTACCACCCGACATTTGGCGCCCACTGTGGGGCCAGGTGCACCGTCGTCCGGAGACCTGTTCTGGACAGGAACCCTCTTCCTCCCCCGCGAGCGCAGCCAGCCTGCTGCGCCCGATGGCGTTTGCCTCAACGCGCTGCAAGGCGTCGACGACGCCTGTGCGGCGAGCTGCCTCGCCGATCTTCTCGGCGAGATTCGCATCTCCGACGAGCCTGCATCCGACGCAGGCACGGACTACCCCGAGAGCCGCCCGTCAGCCTCCTCGACCAGCTTCACGTCTCTAGCGAGCCCGCTGCAGATGCGGAGTCGGTCGGCTCCACCGACCCGATGCTTGTCGACTCCGACACAGCATCGCTCGACGCCAACCCCTCCGACGTGGTGGTCTTCGACGACCCTCTCCCTTGAGCTGACAGTGGCAGCAGCGCTGTCACCGAAGTGTTGGTCATCAGCCACGTCGCCAACTCGGGCGAGAACGCCCACGACGCCCTGCAAGCGGCGATGCACGAACTCTCCGTCCCCATCCCGGCCGACGCCGACGCCGAGACCCTGGAGGCATGCCGCCTCGCCCTCATCGCGGAAGGCCAGAAGATAGCCTCCATGAGATGCCTCACCGAGGCCCACCAGCGCGAAGTCGACCGCGCCGCCTTCGGAACACCGCCGCCTAGCGGTCCAAGCCGAGCCGGCTTCGTCCAGAAGCGCGGCGCGGCCGTCGCCAGCATGTTGGGGGCAGATCGCCCCGTCTACGCCACCCCGCTCGAGAATCTGCGAGCCGCTCAGGCGGCTGCAGAAGAGCTCAACGGGCTGGGAGCCGACGAGCTCCCCTACATGACAAGACGGATCCAGCAGCTGATCGACGCGGCTGCAGAACGGCACGAAGCCGGCGCCCGTGCTGATAGTCATCCCCCGCGTCGGGAGCACGCCGCGACGTCCCGCTTGCCGACTGCGAGCGGCGCACGCCAGAAGAAAGACAAGGAGCCGGCTGCCAGCCGCAGCCGGAGTCGCATCACCACCGAGCGCGAAGCGGAAGGCCGCCCTCGAGTAGTGGAACACCAAGGAGATTTGCCTCCTCCCCCGCCTCGAAGAGAAAGACGTCTCACTCCGCCGCCTATCACGCACCCGACTCTTGGCGACCGACTCGGCCGCCGAGGAGTCGGCGAGAGCGACGCCCGCCACCGGATCGACCGCCTTGCGCGATCCTTGGTGTTAGAAGAAGAAGACGATGTCGGCCCGCCATGCTTTGGCCCCCGCATCCGCGATGAGCCCTTCCCCAAAGGGTTCTCGCTCCCCAGAGACACGCCCAAGTACAACGGCTCAGTGAAGCCGGAAGATTGGCTCATCGACTACTCCACGGCTGTCAGCATAGCCAACGGCAATCGGCGCGTCGCCGTGAAGTACGCCCCCCTCATGCTGCAAGGCACAGCACACACATGGCTCAACAGCCTCAAGCCCTACAGCATCAACAGCTGGCTGGACTTCACGGAAGTCTTTGTCCGCAACTTCACTAGCACCTACAAGCGGCCTCCCAAGCCTCGCTAGCTCTCCCTCTGCGTCTAAGGGCCCAACGAGTCGACCCGCGACTACCTCACGTGGTGGGCCGAGCTCCGCAACTCCTGCGAGGGGGTGCACGAGGTTCAAGCCATCGAGTACTTCACCGCCGGGTGCCGAGAGGGCATCCTCCTCAAGCACCGACTCCTCTGCGACGAGCCGGCTACCCTCGACGAACTGCTGGTCACTGCGGACAAGTACGCTACGGCCGACTCCTCGATGAAGACCGAGCTTCGAGTAGACGCCTCGGGGAAGGTGATTGCTCCGGCTCCCAAGACGCCGGCTGGCGACCCTAATCGGCGCCCCTACCAGAACGATCACAAATGCAAGGCCCCCATGCCGACTTCCACCAGTCGGCAGGTGGCCACAGTTGAGGATGAGCAGCTCGAAGAACGGCCCGCTCCCAAGAAGAAGGGCGGCAGGCCGGCTTGGCAGCCGGCTTTCTCTTACGAGCAGGCTCTTGACGCCCCCTGCAAGTTCCACAGCGGCGCGAAGCCGTCTAACCACAGGACCCGAAAATGCCACTGGCTCACGCGAATCACCAAGGGCGAGGGGATGTTGCCGCCTCCGCCTCCCGGTCCGCCGCCTCCAGCCCCCCAGCAGCCGGCGGCTCGGCCGGCAGTCGGCGCCATCCAAGACGAATTCCCTGAAGAGCACGCCGCCTACGTCATCTTCACCAGTCAAGCCGACGACAAGCGCAGTCGGCGTCGACAGCATCAAGAAGTTAATGCAGTCGCCTCTAGCGCCCCCGAGTTCATGCACTGGTCAGAGAAGCCAATCAGCTGGAGCCAGGCCGACCACCCAGAGGTGATGCCTTCTCCTGGCTCCTATGCAATGGTCTTGGATGTCACCCTCGCGACGGAGAGGCGAGCTGTCCGATTCTCCCGCGTCCTGATAGATGGCGGAAGCAGTATCAACATACTGTACCGCGATACCATGGAGAAGCGGAACATCAAAACGAAGCAGCTTATGCCGAGCCGCACCGTCTTCCATGGTATCGTCCCCGGCTTGTCCTGCTCCCCAATCGGCAAGATTAAAATGGATGTTCTCTTTAGAGACAAAGATCATTTTCGCCGAGAAGCAATCTGGTTCGAGGTAGTGGATTTGGAGAGCCCCTATCATGCTCTGCTTGGCCGACCTGCTCTGGCCAAGTTCATGGCTGTGCCCCACTACGCTTACCTGAAAATGAAGATGCCGAGCTCGAAGGGGATCATCATGGTAGCCGGCGACTACAAGAAGTCCATCGATTGTGCCATGGCCAGCAGTCGGCTGGCCGAGTCCCTCGTGGTGGCAGAAGAGAAGAAGATGCTGGAGCGGGTTGTGGCCATGGCCGGCAAGCAGCCGGCCCTGTCCCCCAACCCCAAAGATTGTGATGCGCAGGGCTCCTTCCAGCCTGCCAAAGAGACGAAGAAGATACCTCTGGACCCGGAGAACCCGGAGAGGTTCGCTGTCATTGGGGCGAACTTGGACAGTAAATAGGAAGGCGAGCTCGTCGACTTCCTCCGTGAGAATCGAGACATTTTTGCATGGTCCCCAAAGGACATGCCGGGTGTCCCGAAGGATTTCGCCGAGCACAAACTACATCTCCGCGCCGACGCGAAGCCGGTCAAGCAACCCCTCCGCTGACTGTCAGAAGAGAAGCAAAGAATCGTGGGAGAAGAGATAGCCCGGCTCCTTGCCGCTGGCTTTATCATGGAAGTGTTCTTTCCAGAGTGGCTTGCCAACCCAGTTCTGGTTCTGAAGAAGAATAACAAGTGGCGTATGTGTATAGACAACACCAGCCTGAACAAGGCCTGCCCAAAGGATCCGTTTGCTCTGCCACGGATTGACCAAGTGATAGACTCCACAGCCGGATGCGAGCTGTTGAGTTTTTTGGACGCCTACTCAGGGTACCATCAGATCAAGTTGGACCCAGCGGACCGCCTGAAGACTGCCTTCATCACACCCTTTGGAGCTTTCTGCTACCTGACTATGACATTCGGCTTGAGGAATGCCGGTGCCACTTTTCAGCGTTGCAAGCAGAAATGCCTCTTGAAACAACTCGGCAGAAATGCCCACGTCTATGTAGACGACATTGTGGTGAAGACAGAGAAGCGCGGCACCTTGCTGGAAGACCTGAAAGAAACATTCGCCAACTTGCGCCGATTCCAAATCAAGCTCAACCCCAAGAAGTGCGTGTTCGGAGTGCCAGCCGGCCAGCTGCTAGGCTTCCTGGTCTCCGAACGCGGCATCGAGTGCAACCCCGTCAAGATCAAGGCCATCGAGAGGATGGAGATTCCCACCAAACTGCGAGATGTGCAGAAGTTCACCGGCTGCTTGGCCTCCCTGAATCGTTTTATCAGCCGACTACGAGAGAAGGCTCTCCCCCTGTACCGACTCATCAAGAAGTCCACTCACTTCGAGTGGAACGACCAAGCCGACCAAGCCTTCCATGAGTTGAAGAAAATGCTGACCACTCCGCCTGTCCTGGCAGCGCCGACTGAAAAGGAGCCCATGCTCCTCTACATCGCCGCGACTAGCCGAGTCGTCAGTACTGTTGTGGTCCAGCGCCCGGAAGAAGGCCGAGCCCAGCTAGTCCAGAGGCCGGTGTACTACCTAAGCGAAGTGCTATCCAGCTCAAAGCAGAACTACCCGCACTACCAGAAGATGTGCTACGGGGTGTATTTCGCCGCCAAGAAACTGAAGCCCTACTTCCAAGAGCACCCCATCACGGTCGTGTGCACCGCCCCGCTCGCCGAGATCATAGGCAGCCGGGATGCATCCGGCCGGGTGGCTAAATGGGCCATTGCACTGGCGCCCTACACAATCTTCTACCAACCCCGCACCGCCATCAAGTCCCAAGCACTGGCCGACTTCCTCGTCGACTGGGCCGAGACCCAGTACCTACCGCCGGCTCCCGACTCCACCCATTGGCGGATGCACTTTCACGGGTCCAAGATGCGCACCGGCTTGGGAGCCGGCATCGTCCTCACCTCTCCCAAAGGCGACAAGCTCAAGTACACACTGCAGACCCACTTCGCCGCCTCCAACAACGTGGCCGAGTACGAGGCGCTCGTACATGGGCTCCGGCTAGCCAAAGAGCTCGGCATACGCCGGATCCTGTGTTACGGCGACTCAGACTTGGTGGTCCAGCAGTCGTCTGGCGACTGGGACGCCAAGGACGCGAACATGGCGAGCTATCGATTCCTCGTCCAGCAGATCAGCGGATACTTCGAAGGGTGCGAGTTCCTTCACGTGCCAAGGGCCGACAACGACCAAGCAGATGCCCTAGCACGAATCGGCCACCCGACAAGCCATACTGTCTGGCGTCTCCCTCCAGCGCCTCCTCAAGCCGTCCATCAAACCATCTCCAGTCGGACTCCATCTTCGTACCGCCTGCGCCAGATACAGCCGGATCCGACTGGAGGAACCCCGCAAGCGGCACGGGGACTTCGACAACTGGCCCGGGGACTGCCGTAGTCGCACCCGGCCCGGGGACTGCAGCAGTTGGCCCGGGGACTGCAACGACACAAGAAGCGGTGGCCGACTCCAATTCCATGCCACCCAACCCACCCACCCGAGTCATGGTCGCTACACTAACAGAAGAAGAAGTCACAGCTCCATCATGGGCCCAGCCCATCCTCAAGTTCCTAATCAGCAGAGAGCTGCCGGCTGATGAAATCTCAGCCAGACTAGTGCAACGATGAGCCACAGCATATGCAATAATCAACAGAGAGCTTGTAAAGCGCAGCGTCACTGGAGTCTTCCAGCGTTGTGTCGAGCCAGAAAAAGGAGTGGCAATCCTCAAGGATATCCACCAAGGCGAATGCGGCCACCACACAGCCTCAAGATCACTTGTGGCCAAGGCTTTCCGCCATGGTTTCTTCTGGGCGACTGCCTTGGAGGATGCTAAAGAAATAGTCAAGAGCTGCAGAGGATGCCAAGTTTTTAGTTCCAAGCAACACCTGCCGGCTTCTGCACTCAAGACCATTCCCCTCACCTGGCCTTTTGCCGTCTGGGGACTGGACATGGTGGGCCCTTTCAAGACAGCCCGCGGCGGCCTGACGCATCTACTTGTCGCTGTGGACAAGTTCACAAAGTGGATCGAAGCAAAGCCGATTAAGAAGCTGAACGGGCCGACTGCCGTGACATTCATCACTGACATCACTACTCGGTACGGCGTGCCGCACAGTATCATCACTGACAACGGGACGAACTTCGCCAAAGGAGCACTAGCACGTTTCTGCGCGACGCAGGGCATCCGACTGGACTTAGCGTCCGTTGCCCACCCGCAGTCAAACGCCCAGGTCGAGCGAGCAAATGGACTCATCCTCTCCGGCATCAAGCCCCGACTGGTTGTACCACTAGAGCGATCGGCCGGCTGCTGGCTCGATGAGCTGCCGGCTGTCCTCTGGAGTCTGCGCACTACACCCAACAAGTCAACCGGCTTTACTCCATTCTTCCTTGTATATGGTGCCGAGGCTGTCATCCCAACAGACATCGAGTTCGACTCGCCTCGGATCACCATGTACACGGAGGCGGAGGCCAAGGAAGCAAGAGAAGACAGCGTCGACCTACTGGAAGAAGGCCGGCTGTAAGCACTCAGCCGGTCCGCCATCTACCAGCAAGGGCTGCGCCGCTACCACAACCGCAAGGTCAAGCCAAGATTCTTCCAAGAGGGCGACCTTGTGCTCCGGCTGATCCAGCGAACAGCCGGCTAGCACAAGCTCTCGGCCCCTTGGGAAGGCCCCTTCGTCGTCAGCAAGGCACTTGGCAACGACTACTACTACTTGATCGACGCACAAAAACCAAGAGGACGCAAGAGAGATGACTCCGGCAAGGAGTCGGAGCGACCATGGAACGCGAACCTCCTGAGAAGATTTTACAGTTGAAAGCAGTATGTATCATGCTACCCTTTTGTATTAAGCACGAACCAACAGGCCCCCGGAACAGTACTCGGGGACTGCCTTTATCTATCTATGAATGACGAGTGTCATATCCATGAATGTATTATTACATTTGATTTCTTGTCTGGCACCGGGTTCGACTAGTCGGCCCGGGGACTGGCCGCCTTGAGCTATATTAAAAGTTCTACCTAAAGTCAGACAAGTAGTGTGCCGGCTCCCGAGTCCTCTCTTGTTGAAAGTCGCAGCTCGAAGAACCGACTGTCCGACTAGCAAGAGGCAAGGCAGAAAGGATGCCCACACAAAAAACGGCTAAGGAACAACGAACTTATATAGCAAAGAGACGACCTCCAAACACGCTTGCCAGCTGTCAGAACAGCCGGCTGGCCGGCTTCCTAAACACTTAGCTCTAGTCCAGCAAAGCTAGAGTACTTGCCCCCCCAATTGGCCAAGCACTCCTCCAGCTACAGATTGCAGAGCAACTGTTTGACTGGGGAAGCGGCAACTAAGGGAGGGCGGCAAAGGAAACAGTAGAAGGATGAAAAGCGAAGTATGAGGTAAAGCCAAATGCATGCATAAGTTATATATACATATAAAAGCCCCAAACAGGCCGGCAATCGACATGGTTCGAATACACCCCCAGTGGGTGGAATTGTGCAGACTTAACGGAATATTGTTCCAAAAGTGACAAGACAGGAAAACAAAAGATGGCAGACTAGACTAGGGCGCGGTACCGGAGCCGAGATGGCCGGTGGAGACGGCCTCGCCGGCTGAAGGAGTGGCCGCCTAGCGGGTCTCGGCTCGGTCACCACCAGTGGCAGGCGACGCACTCACGCGTGACGTGGTGCTCGAGGCGCGGTCAGGCTGAGGCTGGTCGGCTGCTCCACCAGCCGGCTCGGCGTCTTCACCCTCCTCCTCCTCCTCTTCGCCCTCGTCGCTGGAGTCGATCTCCTCCGCCGAGTCTTCACCGTCTGCCGGGTTCAGCCTGAACCACTCCTCCGGCTGGGCGACACCGTTGTCATCTACCTCGGGGGCGAAGACGCTGGTGTCGGTGTAGTCGGCGATCGCCGAAGCTCGCCGGATGATAGCCGGCCGTGCCGGCTCCAGCTCCGTGTCGGCTTGCTGCCGCCAGGTAGCCAGCTGATCCAAGCTCAGGCCGGGATACCAGGCCTTGACGAACTCCAGCGCCCGCCTGGCGCCAGACCGAGCCGCCGAGGCCTTCCAGGCTTCGAAGCGGCCGACTGCCACCTCCAGCCAGTCGGCAGTTCGACTGGGGGTGCGAGGAACCACTTGGCCGGGCCAGAGGGCGGCCAATACTTGCGCCCCGGCACGCTGAAGCCGGCGGAGCAGTCGGTGAGCCGGCTGGATGCGGGCCTGGATCGCCAAGAGCTGCTCCTCCAGCGAACGACCGGCGGTTGGCGAAATCTCAAAGCCAGCCTGCCTCCGCGCCTGGCAACGGGCCTCGATGACCTGGTTGGCGGCGGTAGAATAGCCAGGGAAATACTCTGTGCAAGAAAGAAGAAGAAAAGAAGAGAAGAACACTAAGTCAGAAAACGAGCCAAAAACGGCAGACGGCAAGAAAGGACGAAGAAGTAGGCGGCTTACCGTCAACCAGATCTTCGATCTGACCGTAGCCAGAGATCAGAGTTTGCCTTGCTTCAGCCCAGCCAGCCGCCTCCGTCTCGTACTCGGTCTGGAGGGCGGCTTCGCGGTCCTGCACCGCCTTCAGAGCCGCCTTGTGGCCTTCCTCCTGGTCGGCCAACTTCTTGGCCAGGCGGTCGCGTTCCTGCACCAAGGCGGCGAGCTCGGCGTCCTTGGCACGGAGGGCAGTCTGAGACTCCCCCAGCTGTGCCCTCAGACCGGCGTTGGCCGCTGCAGAGACGGCAGAAAAAGAAAGAACAGTAAGAGGAAGTCGTCAAGGAAGATCCGACCCGACTGCTCAGCAGTCGGCCCGAATCTCGGAGACTACACCCAGTGGGTGCGCTGACGCGCCCCCACATGAGATAAAGAACAAAGCACTTACCTCGGCTCTCAGTAAGGTCGGCGGTCTTCTGGGTCAGCTCCCGAGCCTGGGAGTTGAAGGCGGCTGCACGAAGATTGTGGTAGTCCTGCAAGATAGACGGAAGACCGAAGTAAGAACAAGAATAGCAAAGCCAAATCCACTAAGAAGTTCCAAGCCGCCTGCTCAGCAGCCGACTCGGAACTCGGGGACTACACCCAGTGGGTGCGCTGACCCGCCCCCACGGAAGAAATCAAGATCAAGAAGAAGCAAGATAAAAAGACTAACCCGGATGGCCGCCTGCGTCGCAAGGAACTCGTCGGTGTACTGCCTCAGCGCCGTAGCCTGGGCCTGGAGCCAGGTCCGGACGTCCTGCGCGGCCACGTTCATCACGGCCGTCCCTCCGCCCGGCGTCCACCCTGAGGTGGCGCTAGCCACCTCCACATCCTGGGCTGACGAGCTGGAGCCCACGGCCGGCTGCGGCTCAGACGCCGCCTTCTGTGGCTCTGACATAGCCTTTCCCGCGCGCCGGCTCGGCGGCATCCGAACCGCCAGCTCGGCCCTCGCGGCCAGCTTGCCCCCCGCCGACTGCGCAGGCGGCAGATCAGGCCGGCCGCCTTGAGCCGCCCCAGTCGGCGGGGTCGGCACCGGTGCCCTCTCTAGGACGACGACGTTGTCATCCCTCTCTAGGACGACGACGTCGTCGTCCCTCTCCAGCCCTGGCTGGTCGCCGCCGGCTCCTTTTGGCGAGGGCTCCAGGGCCCCAGGCGCTGCGACGCGCAGCGGGGTGACCATCAAGGCCTCCTCCGCCGCCACCGCAGCAGCAGCCTCCGCTTGGGCCTTGGCTGCGGTGTCGGCGCGCGCCTTCGCCGCCTCCTCCTCCTGCGCCGCCTGGGCGGCGGCCGCCTTCCGTGCCTGCTCCTCCCGCGCGTTCCGTTCCGTCGCCGCCTGAAGGTCGGCGCGGGGGTCCACGCGGCGAGTGGTGCTCCCGGACCCCCTCGGCGACTCGACGACGGAGGCGGCAGCTGCCCGCTCGAGCGACAGTGGAGCTCTGGTTGTTTGGAGAAGAAAACAAGGATTCAGGAACCACCAGAGAAAAGAAAGAAAAAAGAGTACATGAAGGAGTTTGAACTTACGCCGACACCGTCTGCGGTTGCTTCACCGTCTTGCGGAAGCGAGCCGCCTTCGCGGCCGCCTCCTCCCGCCTGGTCGCCGCCGCCCCGCCCCTGGGCTTCTTCGTCCAAGTGCCAAACAAACCTTGTGCGGCACGACGCTTTTGACCGCCGCCCCGAGCAGGCAGTGCGGCGGAGGAACCCGCGCCACGGCCAGATGCCGGTTGACGGCGCGGGACGACTTCGGCCTCGTCGTCGTCCGGCCAGTCGTCGAAGGTGACTCCATGCCCGGAGCCGCCTGCTTCGCCGCCGGCTTGGCCACCACCCGGCTTGGTGTTGTCGTCCATAGCGGCCGCCCCCAAGTCGGGGTCCTCCAGATAGTGCTCCGTCCGGTCGGGGACGAATCGGCGCTCCGCGTCCGACCCACCGGCAGGCCGAAGAAGAGGGCTCTGTCGAAAACAAGCCGACTAAGTTAGAGTCGGCCAAGAGGAACTCGGCAATAGAACTGAGAAAAGAAAAAGAGACAAGGAGAACATACCGTAGGCGGCGGATTGGCTCGACTATATGGCTCCTTGCCGAACTGCCACTCTTCGGTGAGTTTGCAGTTCGCGAGGTAGTTCACCATATAGGCCACCTTGTCGTGCGGAATGTCCTTGGTACACATCCTGCTCGGATCGAGCTGGCCACTCATCTGACTGATCAGATGAGGGCGGCTCTGGAGCGGGAGTACTCGGCGCGTGACGAAGGCAGCCAGCAGGTCGGGCCCCGACAAGCCCTCCGACTGGATCATCACCCGCACTCGGGCGATGGCTGCGTTCCCAGCCGGCGTCAGCGTCACGGCCCGGTATGACCACTGAGGCCGCCTGCCCGCAGGTGGGCCGGTTACGTAAGCCGGCAGGTTGATGTAGTCGCCCCGTGGGGCGATGTTCCGCACGTAGAAGTACGACTTTTGCCACCTCTTCACAGACTGGTTCAGCGGGATGACGGGGAAGGGGTTGTCGGCGACCGCCCTCCGCACCGCGAGGAAGGCGCCAGTCTGAGCCGGCACGCCCTGCATGCGCGTGCCCAGCTTGGACTGGAAGAACTCCCCCCAGAGCTCGAGGGTCGGGAGGACGCCGAGGTAGCCTTCGCACAGGGTGACGAAGGCAGACAACAGCACCACCGCGTTTGGGGTGAGGTGGTGCGGCTGGAGCTGGTAGAACTCAAGCCAGGAGCGGAAAAAGGCGCTCACGGGCAGGCCGATGCCGCGCAAGAAATGCGAGCGGAAGACCACCCGCTCGCCGTCCCGCGGCTCCGACGTAATTTCCTTCGCCGGCGCGAGACGGACCTCCACCTTGTCCGCGCCGGGCAGCCGCCGCGTCTTGCGGAGGAACTCGACGTGATCCTCGTGGACGTTGGAGCCGTCCCAATCCCCGCCATACTGCTCCGTGGCGGGAGGCATGGCGAAAACGAGCGCGGCGGCGGAGGAACGAGTGGTGGAAGAGCGCGGCGGCGAGGCGCTGCTGCAAGAAACGGCAAGGGAAGAAGATGGTGGAAGGAGGAGGAGCGTGCGAGAGCCTGCCGCTCTGCCTCTCCCCCTACTTATAGCCTCGCGAGGTGAAGCCGGGGAGGCCGGACGTGGGGTGGGACGTGGGATTAACTGCACCCACTCCCCCCATGCCTCGCGATTATTACGCCCTAAAGGCGTGCCGAAACTGCCGCAAGGAGACGTGCGGGCAGTTTCGGGCTGCAGAGAATCCGCGCCTGGGCCCGGGCATGGACATGGCGGGCCCCCGCCCTGCGGCGACGTCCCGCCGCGTGTGTGGGCTGCCAGGCTTTTTTGGCCAGGAGAGGCCACGTGGTTCGCAGACGGCAAGTGGCCAGCCCGCGGCCCGGTACACGCACCGGCGAGCTCCCGCCCTCCGACTCCAGAATTTTTGACCAAAGCGGCGCGTCAAACCAAAGCCGGCTCCCAGCTGCCGACTTGTCAAGATAGGAAGCTGATCGAGCTTCTCAACTTCTACCCAACCTCGAAGCCCAATCAGCTTCGGGGACTACTGTCGGAGTAAATGGCCACGGGTAGCCTAACCGACTTCCCCTGGTTCTTCTAAAAAAATTATCAGGCCTTTGGGCCTTCAAGCACTCCAAGCATTGGACCACCTCCCCTGGCCGGCTACCTCTGAAGCCGACTCACGGAAGGCGGCCCAGCCTCAGCGACCTCCCCCCAGGATAACCGCGGGGTGGCCGACTCCAGGAAGCCGGCCTCGAAGAGCGCCGATTCCAAGAAGCCGACCAAGACTGCAACCACCAAAGCTACGCCACATAACGGTGACAAGACGAGGTGTGGCCACAGTGCGGCCTACTACCCCCGAAACCCGAGGCAGGCATGGCCACAGGACGCCGTACGGGACGGCCATCTCCCGTCCGGCTTGGCACTGTAGCCATGCTAGCCTCGACGTCACTCACGGCAGACGCCGGTACGGCCCGCGGGTGGCAGGCCCCTTCAGCCAGAGAGAGACGCGGAGGCGGCCCGGCCTCCCCCAGTCGGCCAAGGGCGTAGCCGGCTCACAGAAGTCGGCTACCCCCTCCCTCGAAGCATGTGCCACGTTAAGGAGACAAGACGAGGTAAGGCTACAGTGAGAGCCCTCGAGGCGGCTCACTATAGCCACGCTTACCTCAACGAAGCCCTCGTCATCAGGGGCGAGGCAACAGTAAGCAGCCGCCGACAAGATCCTAGGCGGTGGGGCCGGCCTATCGATCAAGAGGCCGGCAGCCGGCGGGACCCACTAGTCGGCGGGCCCCAACAGCCGGCGGAGAAGCCGGCGAGCGTAGACACTGACGGCTGGGACCAGTGCCCAGCCGGATTACAATTGTACCCCCGGGAGGTAGGCCTATATAAACCCCCCGGGGCACCCATGCAAAGGGTTGGCCTCTGAGCATAGCACACACACCATAGAGAGAGAGGAGCGAGAGCTAGCCTTGTTCTTCTTCTCCCTTGAACCCAACAGCTCTAGGAGCGATTGTAGCTACTTTTCCTAATCTAGTGATCATGCGGAGACCCCGGAGAGCAGGACTAGGGGTGTTATCTCCTCGGAGAGCCCCGAACCTGGGTAAGATCCGCCGGCGTGCATGTCTTCGCTTCATCCCGTTTCCAGGCACCGGCGACGTCTTATTGGCACCCACAATGATAAGCCACCCGTTGGCATATGCCGCACCTACCACCCGACACAGCTTGCCCTTGGATAGGACATGTCAAATAGTCCTATTTTTTGCTTATTGCACTACTTGTATCCGTACACATTGACGTATTATTTAAATGACAATGCATAGCGTTAGCCTATTATTGCATTTCCTATTTTTCCTTGTCTGCTTATTTACGACAAATTGCACCCGTACATTCTGGTACGACCAGTGCGCCAGGGGCTTCAGTGTACCCCATAACACGGCGTGAAAAGTCCGAACACTTTCGACAGTGCGGCACCCCGAACTTATAGCATTATATGCATCAGCTCCGAATCATGTCTTGGGTCAATAGTTGGGTTTGCCCGGCTCCCATGTTTTGGTACCTTACGTTCCGCTATATCGGCTAAGGTAGCACTGGGAGAACTACTGCGATTGTGTCCCGGTTCTTCCGGACGAGCACCTGAGTAGAGAAAGCCGAAAACTGACTGTCATGATGCGACGAGAGCTGGTCGCTGTTCGAGAGGTCTCAAGTCCTTAAAGACTTCTTCCACTTCGGGCGAGGAGTCGGCCTTGTCCGATTTAGGCGTATATAGCGCCCCAAATTCGGCCTTCCGAATACTAGGGGCTTCGCCAAAATTTAAAATTGTAGACTTCTATGGCTAAGTGAGAGTGATAAAGCTTTATAGTCCGATTGCCTGGTTCGTTGTGCTGAACACCTCCTTCGAAGGACCCAAAATTGGGATAAAGAGTGATCAGGTTTATCCCGAACACCTCAGTACTAGTTACATGGGGGAAGAAGCCAACGACTGGCCAACTCTCAGATTTTATAAACGGCCGCACAGAAGGTAATATTTTAAATTAACAAGCGTTGCATAGCGCAGATGAACTCGTTTCATATTACAGGATCACATGAGTACATTCATTCAAATATTACATCCTTAGCACATTCCTCCGCCACAAGGCGAGCACCCTTCAGGACACTGTCATAATACTTTTCGGGGTGGTGATGCTCCTTGCCCTCCGGCGACCCTTCCTTCACCAGCTTTTCGGCGTCCAACTTCGCCCAGTGCACTTTCGCCCGGGCAAAGGCCCTGCGCGCACCCTCAATGCAGACGGACCGCTTTATGACTTCAAACCGTGGGCAGGCATTCACAAGCCACCTTACAAGACCGTAGTAGCTACCAGGCAGGGGCTCGCCAGGCCACATCCGGACTATAAGACCCTTCATGGCCTGTTCGGCCGCCTTGTGAAGCTCGACCAGTTGCTTCAACTGGTCGCTCAAGGGCATCAGATGTTCGGTCCCAGTATACTGAGACCAGAACAACTTCACCATCAAGCTCCCCTCCTCGGCCCGGTAGAACTCCGCGGCATCCGACACACTGCGGGGTAGATCTGCGAAAGCTCCTGGAGAGCTCCGAACTCGGGTAAGTAAAAGGAAAGTTTCCTTCACATGCTTGCTTTACATAATGAATGCCTTACCCGCCGCTATCTTCTTAACCGCCTGAATCTCATGGAGGGCCTTTTGGGCATCGGCCTTGGCATGTTGTGTGTTTTCGAGGGCCTTCGCAAGCTCGGACCCTTGCGTCCTAGAGTCACGCTCCAAGGACTTGTATTTCTTGACGAGAGCCTGGAGCTCTTGCTGCACCTCGCCGACTCGGGCCTCTTGCTTCTCTCGCTCGATGCGCTCCTTGGACGCTTTGTCTTCGGCCTTGGACAACGCCTTCTTCAGGGCCGCCACTTCGGTCGTGGCCCCTAGCAAAATTCATGATGATCCTATTATTCAAAAACCACATTTTTCTTTATCAATATACAGACGGGGTATCACTCACCTTTGTTCTCTTCGAGCTGCCTCTTGGTAAGGCCGAGCTCTTCCTTGGACCGCTCAAGGTCCCGCTTCAGTGCGGCGACCTCCACAGTATGAGCAGCAGCGGCCAGCAGTGAAGACTGCTTATTCACATAGACACATTCTGATTAGACTCCTGCGATTATTATTTGATCCTCTATTCGGCCTTTCTTCGCGAACGCCAAACAGAGCATCAGGGGCTACTGTCTATGCTGTAACATTTTCTTATAATTTGATTACTTACCTCAAAGCCTGTTAGGAGGCTGGCACAGGCTTCAGTCAGTCCACTTTTGGCGGACTGAACCTTCTTGACCACCGCACTCATAACAGTGCGGTGCTCTTCGCCGATGGAAGCGCCGCGAAGCGCTTCCAGCAAGTTGTCCGATGCCTCTAGATGGACAGAGGCCATCGGCACAGACGGCTTGCCCCCCTTGGCGAGGGATTGCTTGACAGAATCTGGAACCACTAGAGGTTCTGGCGCAGTATTCGGCTAGGGGCTAGACTTGCTGCCCCCGGCGTTAGGGCCCAGGGGAGTCTTGCCCCTCGTGCGCCCAGCGCCTGGAATGTCGCCTTGGGGCGCCTCCGGAACTGTCTCCCCTTGGTTCAGTGCCCTTTGAGACAACACCTCGGCGTCGTCCGTAGGGCGGGGGGAGGAGGCGGTCGGGAGTGAATCACTGTTCAAATCCGACGGGCCCAAAGAATCATCCGAAGAAGATACGTCGATATGGGCTCGGGATGGACTGCATAATCATGTTCGGCATGATAAGAAGCAATAAAATAAAACGTACCAAGAACTATTATGGTATCTGCATACTCACGACTTCGCCAGGGGCTTGTCCCTGGGTAACCACTCCTCGTCGCTGAAAGCGGCCGTCGTGGAGCAGTCCGGAAGGAGGGTCCTTCCCTTCTTGGACCCTTCGGCCTCCCCTGATGGGGCGGCCTTCCTTTTCCTGTCCCCCCGGCTGGGGGGGACTTTCCTCCTCCTCGTCTTCATGGGAGGAGTGCGCCTCGGTGTTTTCGGACGATGAGTCCGATATAACCTTGCGCCGGAGACCTTTCCTGGTCCCCGTGGCCTTCTTCTTGGCCTTCTTCTCCGGCACCGCATAAGGCGCTGGAACCAGCATCTCCGTTAGGAGAGCATCTGCTGGATCTTCAGGCAGGGGGGCTGGACAGTCGATCTGCTCCGCGGTTGCTACCCAGTCCTGTTAAATGGCGTGGAGGCTTAGATCCCACGCATGATTATACGGGGGAAAGAAACATCTTATGAGATATCAAAGACTTACCGGATTGGCAGGGTGCTTTGCGCTGAGTCCGTGATCCTCGGTAAGGGGAGGAGGTACCTCGGCGCCCTTGAACAGCACCTTCCATACGTCCTTGTGCGTTGTGTCAAAAAGCTCTCGCAGCATCTGGTGCTTGGCCGGGTCAAACTCCCACATATTGAATGCCCGTCTTTGACACGGGAGGATTCGGCGGAAGAGCATGACCTGGACCACGTTGACAAGATTGATTTTCTTGCTTATCATATTCTTGACACATTTTTGTAGTCCGGTCAGCTCCACCGACGAACCCCAGGATAGACCCTTCTCTTTCTAGGAGGTGAGCCGCATGGGGATGCCGGATCGAAATTCGGGGGTCGCCACCCAGTTGGTGTCGCGCGACTCGGTGATGTAGAACCACCCCGATTGCCACCCCTTCACGGTCTCCACACAGGAGCCTTCGAGCCAGGTGACGTTGGGCATTCTGCCCACCATGGCGCCTCCGCACTCCGCCTGTTGTCCGACCACCACCTTTGGTTTCACATTGAAGGTCTTCAGCCATAGGCCGAAGTGGGGCTTGGTGCGAAGGAAGGCCTCGCACACGACGATAAATGCCGAGATGTTGAGGATGAAATTGGGGGCCAGATCATGGAAATCTAGCCCATAGTAAAACATGAGCCTGCGGACGAATGGGTGGAGGGGAAATCCCAGCCCACGGACGAAATGGGTAAGAAATACAACCCTTTCGTGGGGTTCGGGGGTGGGAACGATCTGCCCGCATCTGGGAGCCAGTGCGCGATATCTGCGGCCAGGTATCCGGCTTCCCGGAGCTTCATAATGTCCTCCTCCGTAATGGAGGAGACCATCCACTTGCCTCCCGCTCCGGACATGCTTGGAGTGGTTTTGTGGAGAAAATGCGAACTTGGGCGCTGGAGCTCGAGTGCGCGAGAATGGATGGGCAGGGAAGAAGAAGGCGTGGGTAAAAAGGAGGAGTCCTTGTCCCTTTATAAGGGTGGAGGAAACTATGTGCCTCCTCACCTGCCTGGTAAACTCACTTACTCCCCAAGCGCCGTAATTGATGGCGCGGTTGGGTTACCCGCACCCGTATTGATGAGAATCCCGTGATAAGGGGACATGATCTCTGCTTCGACAAGATGTGCCAAGGAAACCGCCTCGCAATATGTGCAGTAGCTGGTTGAGAAAAACGGTTCAAATAATGACCAGGCCGTGGCATGATGTCACACTATGAAATGTGTCGGCAGATTAGATTTGTGGAAATATTATACTCTCTACGGTGGTATGTGGAATTTATTTTGCAGAGCTGGACACGATCCTTGTGTTCAAAATGTCCTATCGAGTATTCGGAGGAAGAACCCGCCCTGCAATGCCAAAGACAATCTGCGCGCCGGACTCATCGTCATTGAAGCCTGGTTCAGGGGCTACTGAGGGAGTCCTGGATTGGGGGGTCCTCGGATAGCCAGACATCCTTTGGCCGGACTGTTGGACTATGAAGATACAAGATTGAAGACTTCGTCCCGTGTCCGGGTGGGACTCTCCTTGGCGTGGAAGGCAAGCTTGGCAATTCGGATCAGTAGATCTCCTCCCTTGTAACCGACTCTGTGTAACCCTAGCCCCTCCGGTGTCTATATAAACCGGAGGGTTTAGTTCGTAGGACGAGGACAATCATAATCATAGGCTAGCTTCTAGGGTTTAGCCTCTACGATCTCGTGGTAGATCAACTCTTGTAATACTCATATCATCAAGATCAATCAAGCAGGAAGTAGGGTATTACCTCCATCGAGAGGGCCCGAACCTGGGTAAACATTGTGTCCCCAGCCTCCTGTTACCATCTGCCTTAGACGCACAGTTAGGGACCCCCTACCCAAGATCCGCCGGTTTTGACACCGACACCCAGGATGGGCCAGAGCAGCACCTGGGGGGTGCCCCGAGGGGGGCACAACCCACCAGAGAGCGCCTGGGGGCCCAGGCACGCCCAGGTGGGTTGTTCCCACCTCGGTGGCCTCCCGCACCCCCTCTTTACCCTATAAATTCCTAAAAATTCCAGAAACCCTCGGGGTGAACCTAGATCAGAAGTTCCGCCACTGCAGGGATCTGTAACCACCGAAAACCAATCTAGACCCCATTCTGGCACCCTACCAGAGGGGGGAATGATCACCCGTGGCTAGCTTCATCATCCGAGCGGCCACCACGATGAGGAGGGAGTAGTCCACCCTCGGGGCTGAGGGTTTGTACCAGTAGCTATGTGTTTACTCTCTCTCTCTCGTGTTCTTGAGATGTCACGATCTTGATGTATCGCGGGCTTTGTTAATATAGTCGGATCATATGGTGTTTTCCCCTCTCTATCTTGTTGTGGTGAATTGAGTTTTTCCCTTTGAGATTTCGTTGTTATCGGATTGAATACTTTTATGGATTTCAGAACACTTGATATATGTCTTGCAATTGAATACTCGTGGTGACAATTGGGTATCATATTAATTCACTTGATATATGTTTTGGCACTCTACTCGCGGATTCCCGAGGTGACATTGGGGTAATCTATGCATAGGGGTTGATGCACGTTCTTGTCTTTTTTTCTCTGGTAGAAATCTTGGGGCACTCTTTGAAGTTCTTTATGTTGGATTGAGTATTATGAATATGAATTTGCTTTGGTGTTATCCTAGTACAAACTCTAGGATAGATCGAATGGAAAGGATAGCTTTGTGTTATTTTAGTACAGACTCTTGAATAGATCAAACGGAAAGAATAGCTTTGAGGTGGTTTCATACCCTACAAACAATTTATTCTTATGTTCTCCGCTAGATAGGAACTTTGGAGTGATTCTTCATCGCACTTTGAGGGATTGTTATATGATCCAATTATATTAGCATTGTTGAGAGGTTGCACTAGCGAAAGTACGGACCATAGGCCTCATTTTCAAGCATTGCAATACCGTTCTTGTGCCTGTTTACTATTTCCTACCTTGCTGTTTTTATTTATTCAGATTATAAAAATATATTTCTACCATCAATATTACACTTTTATCACCATATCTTCGCCGAACTAGTGCACTAGTGCACCTATACAATTTGCCATTGTATTGGGTGTGTTGGGGACACAAGAGATTTCTTGTATTTTGTCGGTGCAACAGACCCTGGGTATGTTGCCCAACTGTGCACAGGCACGAGATCAAGATTGAAGCACCAACTCAAGATAAGGATTGAAGGACCAAGAGACTTGAAGAACCAACATATAGCTCAGAGAGATCGAGATCGAGCCAAAGGAGCAGGATATCGGCAAGAGAAAGGGCCTCCCTTGCTGGGCAGGCGAGCCTGGCAAGGGACCAGGCCACCACCAGAAGCAAGCAACCAAGACTCCCCGGTCGCGCCTGCCGGGGCGTGCGGGGCCTGAGTCACCCCGCCAACTGCACAAGTACAACCCACGTCATCAATCAGTGCAGTGTCAAGCCGCAAGGTGATTAAGTGGCAACATTTTGCCACATGGCAGCCATCTCCTACAGAAGAAACCCACAAGTGACACCCGTCCAGCGACGTGTCAAGAGAACAGAAGCGGAGCTGGCAAGATAAGCCCGGCAGGCCTTGCCGAGCAGCTAGTGATGTGACACTGAGCAGTGCATTTAATGGACCCTGCCAGCCCGCAGAGTTAGGTATTATAGCACTGTTTGCTATCGTATCAGTGGGTAATGACTGTTTTGCCACTGTGGTGACCCCTTAATCTATAAAAGGAGGCCCATGGCATTCATAGGAGGGGGTTAGAGGGTTGGAAACTTGACAAAGCGCAAGCCACCATACGCTTGTGGTCACCGTAGCCCGGAGGCAGGCCTTGCCAGCAAGTGTACCACGCACCACCACATTCATTTCCACCATCAACCCACCAAAGCAAGAGTAGTGTCTTATGCCTCACAGCGGCCCGAACCTGGGTAAATTGCTTGTGTGCTCTCTACCGAGCTGCCGTGCACTGATCTGCTCTTTGTGCAACGTGACGTCCCCCGCCGAACCAGCAAGGGGCCGCCCGGTCCCGTAGGTGCCAGGTAGGGGGTCTCGCTCGTGCGAACCTAAAAGCGTGCGCAGCGCATCATCTCCATCGCCATCTTCGTCTTCGACGATGCCATCGACCATGGCACCCAAGAAGAAGTCCAGCCCTTTGGCCCAGCCATCTACCTCGAAGGCTCCGCCGCCCGCGGTCTCAGATGCCGCGGGGGATGTGGGGACAAGTGAGGACGTGAGCGCTGCTGGGGGCGCGGCAGGAGCAGATGGCGCCATCGCCACTCCCCCTGCGGCCGACACGGGGGCTGAAGGCGTCGGAAGAGAACAACTTCAGCAGCGTTTCAACGGTCAAGCTCCGCAAGGTGCGGACGGGAGGGTGACTACGCTGACATCCCCTCCTCCCACTGGCGGTCGCAGCCACAGCAACGGGGCTAGGTCCGGGATGAGCCATCGTCCTCCGGCCGTCCCTGCTACGGGGGCGTTCACGGCACATGTGTCTCCTCCCGGGCGAGCCGACCCAACCACTGCGCCCCACCGTAGCACGAACGCGCCACCACCGCCACCGCCGCCGCGGGCACCGCCAGGAGCCAGGCGACGGTGCGGTCGAGGTCATCAACTTCCATGCCAAGCATGGCCATGGAGGCTATGGCGCGGGCCCAACTGCTACTAAGGTTCCCGCCAGCGGCCGAGCAATTGGATGAATGGCGTGCCACCATCCAGAGTCTGCTCGGTTTCGCTGAGGCTGGGGACTCGTGGCGCGCTGGCCCGCCACGACCTCCCCAAAGTGACGACGAATTCCCGTACTGCTGGCCGAACAGAGGGGGTTGTCCCCACTTTGCAGTCCCCACCGCGGGAGCAGGCGCGGGCGCAGCAAGATCAAGATCCCGACGATGTCTCGATGGCCTCTTCCGACCCGCGGGCACGTCTGGGCCAATGGTGAACCCCGGAGGAAAGGCGACGGGGAGAAGCGCGCATCATCCTGGGGCGGCCTCTCGAACGACCCCCTGCAAGACTGACGGGTGCGGCGGCCTCAACGTCGACGAGCCTACGTTCAGTGTTGGTGGGTGCCTACCTTTCGAGATCGGCTGCCCTGCCTTTACATGCGAGCTGCAGCAAGTCCGTTGGCTGTCCATCCGCACGTTCAAGCCAGAGATACCCAAGCAGTACGACGGGAGATTGAACCCGGCAAAGTTCCTGAACATCTACACCATCGATGTTCAGGCTGCCGGGGGAAGAGACGAGAAGGTGTTCGCCAACTACTTCCCCTTGGATCTCAAGTCCAACGTGAGCTCTTGGCTCATGCACCTGCCGGAGAACTCCATCTCATCATGGGCGGACTTGTGCCACGAGTTCATCGGTTCCTTCACTGGTGGCCACCAGGAGCCCGGCAGGCCCAGCGACCTACAACTTCTTCAGCAGAAAGAAGGAGAAACTCTCCGTAAGTATTTACAAAGATTCATTAAAGTTCATAGGAATATTCCAAATATCCATCCTGCAGCTGTTATAGCAGCCTTCCAGTCCAATGTGCGCAACCGTCGCATTCGTTCTAAGATGAATGTGCGGTTGCCCAAGACTGTGAAGGAGCTGTACGCACTAGTGGATAAGTGTGCTCGGATGGAGAAAGGAAGGAAGTTGCCCGGAGAGGAGGTCTGCATCAATGTTGATTCAAAGGAAGAGGATGAATCAACCAGTCAAAGAAAGGGCAAGAAGCGCAACAAGAAGCCAAGAGATAAGACAGTGATGACCGTGGAAGGTTCTGGCACGCCTAGTACCGGCAAGAAGGCCAAACCGAGGCCCCCTACAAGGAAGTTGCCGCGCGCACTACTTGCCGGGAAGCTGCTGCTGCGGAGAAAGCCGGGAAAGGTGATGGGCCATACTGCAAGATCCACCGGACCAAGGGCCACGACCTCCATGAATGTTATCAAGTTGAGCAGCTTGTCAAGAGACAGAGAGTAGAGTATGATAAGCGTGATAAGGAGAAAGGTCAGAACTGGCGGAAAGGGCCGAGGCAGTGAAGCAAACCGCCCCGAAAAACCCTTTCGGAACCAAGGAAAACCCGCCAGGGGCCAAGAGAAGGAAACTGTGATGATTTGAGTGATGAAGGTAATGAAGAGGAAACTAGTGAGCAGGAATTTCAGAGGGCCACTGATGCCCTATGCATTTATGGGGGTGCGTCTTTGCACTCCTCCCATTGCCAGCTCAAGCGATGGGCACGGGAGGTCAATGCTGTGGAACCAGCGTCAGAGGCCCGGTAGCCGCTCAAATGGTCCCGCACACCCATCATCTTTGATGAGGAGGACCACCCTCGCCGCACCACCGCGGTAGGGTGTTTGACGTTGTTGGTTTCCCCAACAATTCGCAACCTCAAGGTCACAAAGATGTTAGTGGATGGTGGGGCCGGGTTGAATATGATTTCCCCAGCAGTTATTAACAAACTTCAGATAGGAGAGGAAGAGCTGGAGGTTACTGACACGTTTCAAGGAGTCAATCCCGGCAGGAGCCGTCCCAAGGGAAAGATTACATTGCCGGTGACGTTTGGGGGAGAGCTGAACTATAGGACTGAGAAGATTGTGTTTGATGTGGTTGAGCTCCCCCTGTCATATAATGGGATTCTGGGATGACCAGCCTTGGCCAAGTTCATGGCAGCATCCCATTATGCTTACAACACTTTGAAGATGCCTGGACCGTTGGGAGTCATCACCATCCCATCAGATGAGAAGGATGCAATTATCTGTGTGGACAGGATGTATCGGGATGCCGTCACAGCAGAGGCTGCGGCAGCAACGGTCCCCGCCAAGGAAAGCAAAGGAAAGAAGAGGGATTGTAGGACCTCCGGCAAGGAGTCCGGGAAGCGTGCCCCCTCCGAGTGCACGACACCCATTGACGACGTGCCGGAGTGTTCCAACAGCAAGAGATCCAAGGTTACAGCACCCCAAGTGAAGAAGGTCCCAGCACGGCTGGCTGGTGTTGATGGTACTTTCACCATCAGCGCCACCCTTGATGACAAATAGTAAAGCGCGCTCGTTGCCTTCCTACGAGTGAATATCGATGTGTTTGCCTGGCAACCATCTGATATCCCCGGTGTTCCCAGGGAAGTAATCGAGCACCACCTTGCTGTCTGCCCACATGCCCGACCCGTCAAGCAGAAAGTTAGGAAGCAAGCCTTGGAGCGGCAACAGTTCATTGCCGTGGAAATCAAGAAGTTAGAAGCAGCTGGATTGGTCATAGGAGTACTGCACCCTATATGGTTGGCAAACCCAGTGGTAGTTTGGAAGGCGAATGGGAAATGGAGGCTTTGCATTGATTTCACAGATCTCAATAAGGCTTACCCAAAGGACCCATTCCCCTTGCCGCGCATCGATCAGATTGTGGATTCTACCTCAGGCTGTGATCTGCTCTCCTTTTTGGATGCTTACTCTGGATATCACCAGATCTTCATGTCCAAAGAAGATGAGGAGAAGACAGCATTCATCACTCCATGTGGTACATACTGTTTTGTCCGCATGCCTTTCAGATTGAAGAGTGCCGGGTCTACTTTTACAAGAGCAGTCCAGATTGGTTTTGAACTACAATTACATAGAAACATAGAAGCTTATATGGATGACATTGTGGTCAAGACCAAGGATAAGGCCACCCTTATCCAGGATTTGGAAGAGACATTTGCTAATTTGCGCAAGATCAACCAGAAGCTTAACCCAGAGAAGTGCGTATTTGGTGTTCCCTCCGGCAAGCTACTTGGATTCTTCGTGTCCCATCGGGGGATTGAAGCCAACCCCGACAAGATCAAGGCCGTTGAGCAGATCCAAGCACCAATGATAGTTAAGGATGTGAGGCGCTTTACGGGATGCATTGCCACGATGAGTAGATTCATCTCCAACTCTGCCAAGCGCGCCCTGCCGTTCTTCAAAATTTTAGAGAAGGCAGGACCAATGAAGTGGACCCCGGAAGCAGATACAACCTTGCAAGAGTTGAAGGCTTACCTGTCGTCTGTGCCCACCTTGGTTGCACCCAAAACCCAAGGGCCGTTGTTTCTCTACTTAGCGGCAACCTATCAAGTGGTCAGTGCAGCCTTGGTAGCACAGCGAGAGGTGGATGAAGCAGAGAGCAGCCAGACCGCGGCAAAGTCAGAAGATGATCAGGACAGCAGTAACCATGACAACGAGTGCAATCCCAAGGACACGGCAAGGAAGAAAGTGGTGGAGCGCCCAGTGTACTTCGTCAGCTCCTTGTTGCAGGGGGCTAGATCGAGGTACTCTGGTGTGCAAAAGTTGATCTTTGGCCTCGTCATGGCCTCAAGGAAACTGCGCCACTACTTCCAAGCCCATAAGATTACGGTTTTCACTCGTTTTCCGTTGCAGAGGATACTCCGAAACCCTGAGGCTACTGGCAGAATAGTGGAGTGGGCTTTGGAGTTATCCAGCTTTGGTTTGAAGTTTGAGAGCACTTCAACCATTGAAAGCAGGGCGCTGGCAGAGTTTATTGCAGAATGGACGCCAACCCCTGATGAGGAAGCAACAGAAACAGCTCTCCCCGGCAAGGAATCCCCCCACGAATGGATTATGTATTTTGATGGTGCTTTTTTCCCTACAAGGTGCAGGAGCTGGCGTGCTTCCTTTTGCCCCCTCCGGGGAGCACCTGAAGTACGCCATCCAAATGCACTTTGCCCGGGAAGAAGCCACCAACAATACAACTGAGTATGAAGGGCTCCTTGCCGGGCTCAGGATTGCAGCAGAGTTGGGAATCAAGAAGTTGATCATTCGAGGAGATTCATAGTTGGTGGTGAGACAAGTCAACAAGGATTACCAAAGCCCATTGATGGAAGCATACGTTGAGGAAGTAAGGAGGTTAGAGGAGCGCTTTGACGGGTTGCAAACAAAGCACATACCCCGTGCGGGAAACAGCATAGCTGATCACCTATCAAAGTGTGCTGCGTAGAAGCTTCCTGTGGAACCAGGAAATTTTGTTCTCCACCTCTCTCAATCCTCCGTATCACCAACCACAATGGCCCGGAAAAGGAGAAAGTTGGACTACGGTAAGCCTCTCCCGATCGAGCCATCCGCTCCCGGCAGAGACCCTGCCCTAAACAACTCCTCACGGCCTGCCGGACCACCCTCTCCAGCCAGGCCTATGGACCCCGCGAACGAGGCTGGTGCTCCCGCAACCGAGGAGGTGCCGCTATTCCTCGTTGCCGAGCCTCAGTCTCCAACTTGGGCAAGGCACATCGTCCACTTCCTCCAAACCGGAGAACTCCCCGTCGACCCAGATGAAGCTGAGAAAGTAGCCCGGAGGGCCAGTATGTATCAGTTTGTCGATGACACTCTGTACAGAAGGAGGCCCAATGGTGTGAAATTGAAGTGTATCTGCCGGGAGGACGGAAAGGAACTGCTGGCTGAGATTCACAAAGGAATGTGCGGCTCACACATGGGATCAAGGGCATTAGTTGGGAGAGCATTTTGGCAAGGATTCTATTAGCCCACAACCCTCAAAGATGCAGTTGAGCTCGTCACGTCATGTGAAGCCTGTCAGTTCCATTCCAAGAAAACACACTTGCCTGCCCAAGCTCTTCAGGCAATCCCTCTATCATGGCCATTTTCGGTCTGGGGGCTCGATATCCTCGGCCCCTTCCTCCGAGCAATCAGGGGCTTTGAATTCTTGTTCGTTGCTATCAACAAGTTTACAAAGTGGCCGAAAGTGACTGCCGTGAGGAAGGTGACTGCTCAGTCAGCTATCAAGTTCTTGAAAGAATTGGTGTGTTGTTTCGGAGTTCCGGCAAGGATCCTCACTGACAACGGCACCCAATTCACGAGCCACGCCTTCATGCAATATGTTCAAACCCTTGGATGCAAGATCTCATTTTCCTCTGTGGCACACCCCCGGAGCAATGGATAAGCTGAGAGGGCGAATGCTGAAGTGCTTCGTGGACTCAAGACAAGGACTTCCGATACGCTGCAGAAGCACGACAGGCGGTGGATCGAGGAGCTGCCGGTAGTTCTCTGGTCCCTCAGAATGACACCTAATCGGGCTACTGGGCAGACTCCCTTCTCCCTGGTTTAAGGGGCAGAAGCAGTTATCCCCACGAAACTCATTTACGTGTCTCCTCGGGTGCTTGCCTACGATGAAGTAGCGCAAGATCAACACCGGCGTGATGACGCTGTGCTACTTGAGGAGAACCGTCTCTGGGCCGCTATGCGTGCTGCACGCTATTAGCAAGCCCTGCATCGCTATCACAGCCGCAGGGTTCGTGCCACAAGTTATCACCGAAGTGGGAAGGCCCTTACCGGGTGGTACGAGTCTCTAGACCTGGCGCAGTCCATCTGGAGACCGGAGATGGCACACCGTTGCAAAACTCATGGAACATTGAGTATCTTGGTAAGTTCTACCCGTAAGGCCCAGAGGCTGCCGGGCCTTGCCCGGCAACCACCCATTGTACATGGCATTGCCGAAGTTGCATGTAACCCCTTGTACAAGCCGCGGCGATGACCCCGTGCAAGAGAAAATAAAGAAGCGCTGTAGGGGGACCCCAACTAAGATTGCATGCATGCAGAAGCACATCCAGATCATTGCATAAGCACTTCATGAGCATTTGCATATGCATATAGATAGGATTGCATCCTGCTTTCATTCTCATCTACATGGAGTTGCAGGTTCTTGCTGTGAACCTGGCTTCGACAAAGGATGAGCAGATTGCACGGCACGGCGATCCCCGGCAGGCCAAACAAATAAGTTCACCTCTTGTCTGTTAGTATTCTGGAAAGCTACAACTTTGCATGAGAAAACCTCGCCTCCCTCTTTGAAACTTAGGTGCTCCCATCCATGACTCGAACGTTGCTTCAGTCAGGGTGGCCGCAGTGGCCTTTGGGAAAAAGGAGTTGGCGGGGGGCTGGCCCCTCTGTCTGTTCCCCGGCCGACCGAGCTCTCTGGTAGACAAAAGAGGGCGTCGGCAAGATATCTTGCCGGGAAAGTTTGTTTATTCTATTAAAGAGGCACTTTGCCTTTGCATGGACATACACATATGCACGAGTTCCCGATAAGATTCATCTTTTTCATTCATATGCAGTTACAAGTACAAGCATTACAGAATACAAGGATGGACTCGAGAGATTACATTATTTGAATTAGAATTTGGTGATTGCCTACAGATTTAAGATTGAAAAAGATAAGTGCTCCGTGATGCCCTTTCTTGTCCCTCTCCTCCTAGGTGCAGCCGTCGAAGGTGAGGAGGGCAAAAGGAGCGCCAAGGAGAAGGCCCGACCCGCTCTCATCGGGCTCCAGGAGAGGTAGCCCGGGGGAAGCGGAAGCACGAGGGAACGCCTTGATGGAGAGCATGGCGGAAGGCGACACCGTCAACCACCGTCACCAGGGCCAGCAGGACTCGGCAGGGCTAAAGAAGCTACAGCCCGAGAGGAAGCTTGCCGGGGTCCAGCTGGAATGCTGCTGGAGGAGCCTGGCAGCACCATGCGCACCTCTGCATCCAACTCCCCGACAAATCACATTGCCGGGAGGAGATGTAGATGCCGATGATGGTGTTGCCGCCTGATGAAGATGGTGCGGGCGATGATCAGCCGGAGTCAGAGTCGTCGCCCCTTCGCCTGCTGCCGTCGTCATCGCCGTCACTGTCCTCCTCGTCGCTTTCGCTCGAGCAGGAGCTTTCGTTGTCGGTCGAGCTCTCCACGCAGCACCCTAAATGGCCTCCCGAGCGCCCGAAGATCTTGACAGAGAGCAGGCCGCTCTCCATTAATTTGAAATGGAGAATGTGCCCCTCTGAAAAGCTGTGGACACGGGCGAAGGTCTTCCAGCCGCGACGGAGGTACATTACATGAGGGGCGGGGAAGTCGACATCAACCCTCGTGCTCCCATCCCCGCAGCCCCTCATATGTATCCTCAGGGCGCGCGGTTGCTTGAGCTCCATCTCCCGCGCGAAGAAGGTCGGGACACGAAGGCGACTATGCAAAGGCTTGTATAGCCTGATGATGTACTCTCGAGGCTGGTCCCCGACATGGCCTTCCATCAGGGGTGGAGCCGCCAGCGGAGGCGCTACCGGGGCGCCGCCCCGTCCTCCTCCTCCTCGCCACCATGGCGACCATCACCGTGCCCCCTCCCCCTCTCCTTGCGGACGATTCCACTACCTCGGGGTCCGGGGGAGGAGGGGCGCGCTGTTGAGAAGAAGCCCTCGTCGCCGCTAACGGAGCTCTACCACGCCCTCGCCCTCGCGCCATGGCTATATAAGAAGGATCACAGAAGAGAAGGAGGAGTGTGTGCTGAAGAACACTGCCCCGGACCCTTTTTATAGGGAAACAGGGCAAAGGGCTGACCCCTCCTGCGGGAGACTGCCGCCCCTCTCCTCCAATGCGGCCTCTCTGCACCCACTATGGCTCTGACGGCCGAGGCTGCCCCTCTGCCCCAACCATTGACACTCGGGTTTTCAGCTACAACACTCCTCCCCATACCCTCCGAATCCACCACCTACCACGCTCAATGCATGCACAGCACATGGCGAGGTGCATGCGGGGCGGGGGGATAGTGGGATGGCAGTTTTTGCCCCGTGATCGTGGGGCGAGGAGAATCCGCGGACCGCGTTCCAAGTTCTTCCACGACACCGTGCACCACGCACGGGGAATCAGAAACCGCCCCAAGATCGAAGCGAATGAAGCAGCAAAGGAAAACCTCAAGGGGCCAACCCCTTCAGCAATTCTGCCTGTGCACTTATTAGGCCCTACCCCGCCGACGCTCCGCAGCTCGATCGGGACAGGACCGGGGGCTTATATCGGTGCAACAGACCCTGGGTATGTTGCCCAACTGTGCACAGGCACCAGATCAAGATTGAAGAACCAGCTCAAGATAAGGATTGAAGGACCAAGAGACTTGAAGAACCAACATGGAGCTCAGAGAGATCGAGATCGAGCCAAAGGAGCAGGATATCGGCAAGAGAAAGGGCCTCCCTTGCTGGGCAAGCGAGCCCGGCAAGGGACCAGTCCACCACCAGAAGCAAGCAACCAAGACTCCTCGGCAGCGCCTGCCAGGGCTTGCGGGGCCTGAATCACCCCACCAACCGCGCAAGTACGACCCACGTCGTCAATCAGTGCGGTGTCAAGCCGCAAGGTGATTAAGTGGCAGCATTTTCCACATGGCAGCCATCTGCTAAAGAAGAAACCCATAGGTGACACCCGCCCAACGACTTGTCAAGAGAACAGATGCAGAGCTAGCAAGGTAAGCCGAACAAGCCTTGCCGAGCAGCTAGTGATGTGACACTGAGCGGTGCATTTAATGCACACTTCCAGCTCGCAGAGTTAGGTATGATAGCACTGTTTGCTATCGTATCAGTGGGTAATGACTGTTTTGCCACTGTGGTGACCCTTTAATCTATAAAAGGAGGCCCATGCCATTTGTAGGAGGTGGTTAGAGGGTTGGAAACTTGACAAAACCCAAGCCACCATACGCTTGTGGTCACCGTAGCCCAGAGGCAGGCCTTGCCGGGCAAGTGTACCACGCACCACCACATTCATTTCCACCATCAATCCACTAAAGCAGGAGTAGGGTCTTACGCCTCGCGGCGGCCCGAACCTTGGTAAATTGCTTGTGTGCTCTCTGCCGTACTGCCGTGCGCTGATCTACTCTTTGTGCAACGCGGCGTCCCCCGCCGAACCAGCAAGGGGCCGCCCGGTCCCATAGGTGGCTGCGGATATTCCGCGACATATTTGATTGCAGGGTTGTTTGAGAGAGACCATCTTCATCCTACGCCTCCCACGGATTGATAAACCTTAGGTCACCCACTTGAGGGAAAATTGCTACTGTCCTACAAAACTCTGCGCTTGGAGGCCCAACACGAGTCTACAAGAATAAAGTTGCATAGTAGACATCAGTGACCCCAGGATCTCCGGTGAGACAGAGATGAGATGGATTGGTGCTAGGTGGGGAGAGGGAGACGAGGCGAGGCATGCTATATAGCGGCGGTGACAGTGACTGCACAGTGCACAAGGTGAGGCTGACTTTGGTAACCCGAACACGCTGCCTGGACTAGTGTCACCTCGGGCACAGGGTCTTGTCACGTCACTGTGAGGACCGGATGAATCCTATTTTGACCATCAAGTGTACCACAGTTGTACTACTACTAGTAGTAACATACGGAGTAGTACTGCATAGCGGAAATAGGTCTCCTGTGCTAGCATGCCTCTAGGCTCACTTCATCCTCCAGGTAGCATCCATATTGCGAGCAAAACCAAATTCTCGTGCATGCAGAGAAGGGCTTTTTAATTTTTTTTAGGATAACCGCATATATTCCTTAACCAGAAAAGGTTGTGTCTCACAGGCACGCGCCAATATCAATCCGAACCAGCTACGACATATTTTGTGTGTGCAAAGAGATGGATATGTTTTTATATCTGTTCGTCCACCCAAGTGGGTTTTGCGTAGATCCCACCTGTCAGGAGGGGTGCAGAAATAAGAAGTAATCATAAAATGTTTCACCATGGTGATTCGAAAGACTGACCTCAACTAACCAGTGGCACATGTAGCGATAGAAGGATGGGCACGTAAACAGACCACTCCTCAGTATGCTACCCGCATAGCCTTTTCGTTTTGCAGGTTGGTCTACCTAGTTGTCTAATCAACTGCGTGCATGCCACTTCTCCCATTCACATCTCCATCGGGAACCGATTTTCCTTGGCTTCTTCACCTCTCCTTCATTTGCATTCAAACCCCACTAGATTCACATCCTCCTTGAGTAATTCCGAAGCCCCTTTAATAATCATCTTCTTCAGTTAGACTAGCCATCTTAATCCTAATTCTCCAAACCATAGCCCTCAGGTCCAGCGGTTCCAAATGGCAAAAGAGATCCCTATGCAGGTTTTTAGCGTCAAACATGTCCTCGTCGAAGGCTCGTTGAGCATAGTTTCCACCGTCACCGATCACCCAAGGGTTGTTCGGGAGTGGATCAATAATGTATCCAACTCCCTCCAAAAGGTGGAGATGAAGGTCGTCGATCTCGATGCAGAGTACATGGAGCGTGCCACTGGGAAGACCCAACATGCCGCCGTCCTTCAGCTGTGACCCGAAGATGAAGTTTTGGTGTATCACATCATACACGCGCCCTCCATACCAGGTGAGCTCCACGATTTCATGTCTTAGGAGGACATATACTTCTATGGGGCAGCCATCGAAGGGGACAAAGAGAACGTGGCGCCGTACAACCTTGACTTGAAAAACATCGCTGACCTACAAACTAGAATTCCTGTAGAGGATTGTGATAAAAAACACCATCCCTGTTCGATGTAGCAAATTATGCGCTCGGAACAAATCTTGAGAAGGGTGACGAGACGCTAGGATTAAGGTAGACTAGATGGGAGAATTATCCCTTGACCTACAAGCGAATAAAATATGCTGCCCTCGATGCCCGTGTGAGTTTTGAGATAGCTGCAATTTCAGAAGAGCTTGTTGCGAAGCATCTCCCACAAAAAATGAGAAGAAGAAGAAGAAGAAGAAAAAGAAGAAGAAGAAGTTGCACCAGCAGCAGGGCATTATAGATGGATGAACTATTTCCTCTCTTGTAAAAATTATATTTCCTCTCTATGTACATTGATATAGATGAACTATTTTGCTGGTGTGCATGTCTTTGGAACAAGTGTACTCTGTGTACATTGATATAGGTCCACTTGACTATAATGAACTATTTATCCGCCTAGTTTTCTCTACTACTACTCCTGCAGTGAGTGTTATGCAATGCATGTGTCAGTAGACATGACAACTTGTCCATGGAAGTTGAACTACGACGATCATCACGTTTCTACCACTGCCACACGCGATTCCCACGAGGCCGCTCCAACCAACGGCACCACATTCCCCAACATGCGCCTCATCCCTTTCGGCCCCACCGCTCCTTTGCCTTTGGTGCATGACATGTGGGCCAGCTGAACTGCGAGGACCATCAAGTTTCTACCACAGCCACACGCGATTCCCACGATGCCGCTCGAACCCATGACACCACACGTCCCCCGACCTGCACCTCACCCCTCTCGGTCCCATCGCCCCTCTACTTTTATGAGAATGACATGTGGGCCAGCCGCATTTAGGGTCCACATGTCATTGACGCAAAGGCAGGTGCACTAAGCCGCTGAAGCTCGGTCTCGTGGGCCCCGAGAGGGAAATGTAACTCCTCCGCCAGGCCTTGTGGTGCTCCCACAGTACGAACTCGTGTGAAACTCAGAATTTGGTTCTTACTACTACCAATGTGCCGGCCCGTGCATTGCAATGGATCCAAAGTGGTAGAATAATACTTGTTCGCAAACTTGAAATATAAACACTCTAGTTTTTATATACATCTATCAGTAAAAATAAATTATGCTTCACTAAAGACATATTCCTCGGGCTGTTTTGATGAGGTGAGGGGTGGGTGTGGCTGGTTTCAAGATAATAATAGATTTTTAAAACATTGGAGTACATTTTTTTCTAAAATTTTGTAACGCCCACGATGCGGCAATATCTCCCACGTGTCGAGGCACGACTTGGAGGCATAACCGCATGGTGGTTTTGTCGCAAGAAGGGTCATCTTCACACAATCCCATGTAATGAACAAGAATGGGATAAAGAGTTGGCATACAGTCGCCACTTCACACAATACATAAATTAAACATACATCATTCAGAGTACAATCAAGGTCCGACTACGGAACCAAAATGAAAGAAGATAACCCCAAATGCTAGATCCCCGATCGTCCCAACTGGGCTCCACTACTGATCATCAGGAAACGAAACATAGTAACGACCAAGTTCCTCGTCGAACTCCCACTTGAGCTCGGTTGCGTCACCTGCACTGGTATCGTCGGCACCTGCAACTGTTTTGGTAGAATCTGTGAGTCACGAGGACTCAGCAATCTCACACCGGCGAGATCAAGACTATTTAAGCTTAAAGGAAGGATGGGGTAATGAGGTGGAGCTGCAGCAAGCACTAAGCATATATGGTGGCTAACATACGCAAATAAGAGCGAGAAGAGGAGCAACGCAACGGTCGCGAAGCTAGAAATGATCAAGAAGTGATCCTGAAACTGCTTACGCTCATACATAACCCAAACCGTGTTCACTTCCCGGACTCCGCCAAAAAGCGACCATCACGGCTACACACACGGTTGATGCATTTTAATTAAGTCAAGTGTCAAGTTCTCTACAACCGGACATTAACAAATTCCCATCTGCCACATAACCGCGGGCACGGCTTTCAAAAGATAATACCCTGCAGGGGTGTCCCAACTTAGCCCATCATAAGCTCTCACAGTCAACGAAGGATATTCCTTCTCCCGGGAAGACCCGATCAGTCTCGGAATCCCGGTTTACAAGACATTTCGACAATGGTGAAACAAGACCAGCAAAGCCGCCCGATGTGCCGAAAAATCCCGATAGGAGCTGCACAAATCTCGTTCTCAGGGCAACACTGGATGAGACTAGTTACGAGTAAAAACCTGTCCTCAAGTTTCCCCAAGGTGGCCCCGCAGGCAGCTCAGTTCGGACCAACACTCGAAGGGGCACTGGCCCGGGGGGGGGGGTTAAATAAAGATGACCCTCGGGCTCGCGAAAACCCAAGGGAAAAAGGCTTAGGTGGCAAATGGTAAAACCAAGGTTGGGCCTTGCTGGAGGAGTTTTATTCAAGGCGAACTGTCAAGGGGGTCCCATAAATCACCCAACCGCGTAAGGAACGCAAAATCAAGGAACATAACACCAGTATGACGGAAACTAGGGCGGCAAGAGTGGAACAAAACACCAGGCATAAGGCCGAGCCTTCCACCCTTTGCCAAATATATAGATGCATTAATTAAATAAGAGATATTGTGATAAGCCAAAATATCCATGTTCGAACATGGAACCCACTTCAACTTCACCTACAGCTAGCAACGCTATAAGAAGGGCTGAGCAAAAGCAGTAACTTAGCCAAACAACGGTTTGCTAGGAAAGGATGGTTAGAGGCTTGACATGGCAACATGGGAGGCATGATATAGCAAGTGGTAGGTAGCGCAGCATAGCAATAGAGCGAACAACTAGCAAGCAAAGATAGAAGTGATTTCGAGGGTATGGTCATCTTGCCTGCAAGGTTCTCAAAGTTGTCGAAAGCTTGATCCTCGTAAGCGTTCTCAACAGGTTCCTCGTAATCGTTCTCGTCTCCCGGCTCTACCCAAAGCAAGAACACAAGCAAAGGACCAACAATCAATCACGGGAAATGCACAAGCAACATGATGCAATACATGGCATGATATGCGAGATGTGATATGCAATGCATATGCGTGCTCCGGAAGGGAAAAGATGAAAAAGGCATCAACTTGGCAAACCAAGTATGCCACTGGAAAGATGAGATGATTTCGGTTGAAATCGATATAAAGATCACCGGAAACGGATGCACGGTTTGCAAATGGCAAGGAAAACAAGAATGACACAATTCTGTGATTAACAACACGATGCCACTTAGTATGCAACAAGAAGCTAAGTTACTGCACTCCAACATAACAACAAAGCATATGACAGTGATCTACAAGAGATGCTTGACAAAAGATGAAAACTGAGATACGGCTAGATCACACCAGAGAAGGTTCAAACAAGCATGGCAAAAGTGCAAAAGATAACAGCTTCACAGACTTCAGTGAAAATACTAACATGCCAGAAATAACATCAGGAAGCCATGTTTAGAGCAAGAAAACAGCATGCTACAGGAATATATCATAGCAAAAAAAGGCATGGCATGAATCTACTAAATGCATAGAACAAAAGTCCCTTACTGATCATAAGCGAAAAAGGCACAGAAGATATGATGGCACCCATGTAAACATAGCAAGTTTCATTAACAGATTCAGACTTTGCAGAAAACAGAGCATGGCATTAACAGAATTATGAAGGCATCTTTGCGAGCTCGATTCACTCATCACAAAGCATGGCATGACAAAACAAGCATACCAACAGCAAGATGGCATGTTCATGAAGCTAACCATGGCAAGAACAAGTCCATAGCATGCATGGATCACTAGCAATATCCATGGCAAAACTGAATAGCATGTTAACATTCTGCCAGGAACATTTTATAGCAAAAGTAGAGCAAGAAAATGACATGCTAGGTCACTCCATAGTTGCAAATAGGGGCATAACCATATGTTCAAAATATCCTTACTGAAGTATCTCAAAATAAGCATGGATCTCATTGTAGCATCCAGTTTACATGGCATCAAAATAACAGCAGGAAAAGGACTTAGCAAAATCCTAAGTCCCTGATAACAGCAACATTGTGGAGGCTACTTTGTATGCTTGTGCTAGTCACCACATAGATCACAAAAATACATGGAAATCACCTCTGTAAAGAAGGCATGGCATAGTTCAAAACACATGTAGAGCTCATGCTCATAAGATGCACACATCAAATGCAACAAAAATGACAAATCATCATATTATATTAACAGACAGCAGTTAACATCATATAGCACTCTTGCAATGATGATTTAGGCATCAAGATGAACTCAAAGGGGCATGGCACAATGGAACAAAATGAAGAGAATCTCCTGATGAACATTTTGATATATCATGTACGCACAACGGAGCTGCATGCAAGGAGATATGATGTGATGAACATGGCAACATAATGTGAGAATTTCAGGACTTGGAGAAAAACGAGGGGGGGAGTCAACCTCGGATCTAGGGTTCGACTTTGGCACGGATGTCGAGGCGGTGGCGGATCTCGCCGAAGAACGTCGGGGACGGCGGCCGGAGCTAAGGAGGGTGGTCCCCGGGGTCGTGGTCGCCGGATCCGGAGGCGGCGGA
>NC_057814.1:347557897-347565204 GCF_018294505.1 Triticum aestivum
CGGGCGGGCCGGCGGTGCGGGAGGCGGCGGTTGCCACATGGCAGGCGGCGGTTGACCGCTGGCGGCGGCGGCGGCTCCTGTCCGGCGCGAACCGGACGTGTCCGGCGGCGGAGTGGGGAAGGGGCTAGGGTTTGGACTGCGGGATTTTCGGAGGGGATCACATATTTATAGGTAGAGGGAGCTAGGAGACTCCAAATGGAGTGTAGTTTTCGACCACGCGATCGTGATCGAACGTCGGAGAGCATGGAGGGGGGCTTAGATGGGTTATTGGGCTGTTTTGGAGGGGTGTTGGGCTGCAACACACAAGAGGCCTTTGCGGTTACCCGGTTAACCGTTGGAGCATCAAACGGCCTCCAAATGGAACGAAACTTGACAGGTGGTCTACCGGTGGTGTACCATGGCCACTTGGCAAACCTCGGTCCATTCCAAGAACGCTTAACACCCGCTCATGAAAAGAGACAAGAGGGGTGCGCCGGTGCATGTGGGAGTGTCAGATTGCAAAACAGACAACGGGGAAATGCTCGGATGCATGAGACGAACACATATGCAAATGAGATGCACATGATGGCATGATATGAAATGCATGACATGGACAAAATGCAAAACGAAAGACAAGAACCCAACCACGCAGGGAACCTCATAACACATAGCCGAAAATGGCAAGAGTTGGAGTTACAAATATGGAAAGTTACATCCGGGGTGTTACACATTTTGTAGCATGGCACGGCATCCGGTGCACCTAAGCGTCTGGAAAAAAGTGGAGTGCACTATTTACATGCTCCCATTTAGTGGAGTGCACTCTAAACACATTATCTATTTATATTTCTCTAGCCTTTCCTAGCCATGCAACCAAGCAATATAAGCTAGTCATGCATGCAATCCATAAATTGCAATATACTCCAGCATGCAATGCCGCCACATCATCTATTTATGACTGTTAGTCATAGGTTGTTTTTTGCATTAGTCTTGATCCTTCATAGTTTGGTAGAGGTATGATTAATCCAAATATTAATGTTCCATAAAATTAAACTCCAATGTCCGCCGGAGCCGAGGCAGAGTTCGTAGGACAAGGGCGGTGGAGGCGTCTTCGTAAGAGGAGCAGAGCTCGAAGGATAATCTTGCACGTCCACCGCCACCTGCATATTCGCACGGGACTCCTCGAGCGCCCGCTGGAGCGCGCGCTCCTCCAGGGAGTGGTGGAGCCACGTGATTTTCCTAAACCACGATGGGTACCACGCAGTAGTCCTCGTAGCTGGGGGCGCGGCGCTCGCGTCCCGACTCCTGGCGTACTGTCTGTAGGACGCACTATACTGAGATGCTGGAGCGCCCGTGAGGCCATCTAGCAGCTTAGCTTGCTCACTTGCAAGCTGTAACTCGGCGCTCGCGCTAGCTCGAGCTCCGCCACCGCCCAGCTCACTGTCGTCAATGCCAGTGGCCACCCTAGCACCTTACCGCTAGCGCAACCACCGCCGGCGGGCCCTTCCCACGCCTCCTCCCTTTCCTCTCGAAGGCCATCTCCCATCAACATGCCCATGTGCTTGCCTCCACTCTGGACCAGCTGCCGCAGGGCAGAGTAAGAGAGGAGGAAGAAGATAAAAGGAGTAATACGATGAGTGGTTGACTGCTGGCCCCCCGTCTACCTCAATGGGTCAAATATTTACTTGGATTAGTCTTTGCCACGTCGGCCCGACAAGCGGGACCCACCTGTTGGGTTTACTGTTTCTTGAGCAAATTCTAGAATAAGTGCTCCGCATTACGCATTAGCCGCAGCTTTGGTGAGTTTTTGTGCCCTGGTTCAAATCTGGTACTAAGTTGTTACCCTAGCCCCAAGTGTGGTGGTTTTGGGTAAATAACTTTGTGATGTACATCCATATCATTGAAATTAATGCACGCAACAAACATTTGTGTGCATGATTTCACCCTATTTTCATATTCTGTTTGGGAGTGGATTTGATTTTTTAATCGGAGCTCATTTTTGTAGTTCGTTTCAATTTAGACTATGCATGTATTATTGCGAGAGGTAGATATAGAGAGAATATTTGTGTGACAAAGAGGGGGGGCAGCGATACCTAATGAGAGAGGGGCATATGCGTGTTTGAAAGACTTTGTGTGTCCTAGAGAGAGGAGTGTCCAAAAGGGAGAGAGAGGGTGTGTGCGTGTGTGTGTGTGTTAGAGAGAGAGACGTGCATGTAACGTCGGGATTTACAAGGTTATGAGGTTGCGGATATGGGAGAGCGATAGCGTGTGTGCATTGAAGGGACACAAACACATCGTCTGTTCACGCGTGAGAGAGCTGGATAGAAGTCGACAACACGACTAGCTAGGGGTGGAAGGTTATGTGTGGTAGAAAGAGATAGTAGAGAGACAGATGAATGCTTGTTTGCTACAAGGAGACCTAACTACATAGATGGGGGTAGCAAGAAGAAGAGAATGGCGGTGTGCCTTTTTGTCAGGGGATGGAAGATAGACCAAGAGACACACATCGCATGGAGAGGTGTGTGTGTTTAGAGAGAGAATGGGAGGCGTGGACCTGAATAATGAGATGGGTGCTCATGTGTATGGTATAGGAAAGGAATTATCTTGGTGGTAGTCTTATGATGGCGACCCAATCTTTCAATGAGTGTGGGGATAAGCATCGACTTGGTGGATTTTGACATTGACGATCCATCTAGATCGTACCTGGTGATACAAATCCGCAATTGTTACTAAACAAATCTTTGATTGACGATGATCTTGTCGTACGCACAAAATCAACATGAGTAACGAGATGGAGTTCCTCCAAGCAACCGAAGAACCAGGTAGAACTAAGATAATGCAATCGTAATTACCAATATGAATTAATTAAGGACAATGGTGGGGTTTCTGGTACTGAACAAAAGGTGGTAGTCCTTACACAGCCTACAAATGCAAATTATAGCGAAGCAAAACAATGTGTACACAACAACGCAAGTTCTAACCTAGAAAAAGGGTAGTAGCCTTATTTATATCTGTAGACTATATTGCTATATTTTTTATTTTTGTAGTTATAGCTATATCTACTCCACTCCCCCCGTTTGTAATTTACTCCACACATATATAGCTTTGACTGCAGCCAAATTTTATAAAGCTTGACCGAATTTGGTGAAAACAATATGAACATTTACACTAACAAATTTACATGATGTGGAAATAAAAGCAATGATGAATCGAATGATATATATTTGGTGGTGTATATGTTAATACTTTTTCCTACAATTTTTTGAAAGTATACAAAGTTTGACTTTAGAGAAACCCAATACGCGGTATTATGCATTATATATTCTATATTCATTATTTTTCCGGATTCAATGTGTGTATTTGCACGTACATGATATAAACCGTTGATTGATGTTGATCCAATGGTGCAGGTGGCTGCGATCCGGATCTACTATAAGTACCCATACACGTTCTTCTCGAACGAGCGGCACGATAGTGTGATCGATCCACACAAGAAGCTCTAAATAAGACCTCCAGACCTGCCACGTGGCTTCATGGGTGCCCCCCACATCATATTGTTCATACTACATTGACTGAAAAAAGATAAATCACCCAAAACAAGATCTTCCCATTTTTTGTTCCTACAATGTTGTGCTGTGCACGTACCTAGTTGTATAGTGGTAGTAGTAATGGTATTACAAACTTCGTAGTAGGAGTAGTAGAGAGTGCTCCTACTCTATCAACGAGTCCCATCTAACACCAAATTTCTTGGCTTTCGTGCTACAACTAGATCTTCCCCTCCGCGTTTCTGTTTTCCAACATGGCGGGCGGGGTGCGGTTTGCCGATAGTCGGTTTCCTCAACTGCGGTCCCACATGAAAGTGAAAATGCTAGGCAACACGCCTTCCCTAGCTATGTGGCGTGCCGGACGGGCCATTGAGTACTCCTGATTCCCGGGCATGTGGGGGTGCGACATGAACGCGGCTGGCCTTTTCCTTTTACTAGCAATGTGCCCGTGCATTGCAAGGGATCAAAAGTAGAATAGTACTTGTTCACAAACTTGAAAGAAAACACTCTTGTTTTGATATACATATATACCACTAAAATATATTACTTTCACTCAAAATATATTTCTCAGACTATTTTGATTAGGTGAGGGAGGGATGTTGATAGAGGCAAAGGTGTCCCATCTTTCGATGAGATGGTGGCTATCGTTTTGGAGGAAGTCGACTTTGACGATCCGACTACGAACGTGCGAGGACGTCGCGCCTTAGCAATCGCTAAACCAACTCCGAGAGGTTATTGACCACACCGGAGCACGATCAACCTGACCACGAAGGTCTGTTCCCTGCAGGAAAACGAAGAACAAGCAAGAAACTAAGATCGCAATTTGGATATTGCGAATATAAGAGGAAAGCTTTATTGATCAAGGTGGGGTTCTGTGACGCCTTTGTCTGGTCGTTGAACACAAACGAAGTACGCGAAGTTGCAGCTATGGCGAACTTTTAATCTAAACAAAACCCAAAGTCTAAACAGTTCCCTAAGGGCTGTATATGGAGGAAGAGGGGGGGGGGATTTCGTGGCCCTTGGGGAAGGGGTCTGAAACCAACCCTATCTCTTGTTTCCCCACACATACGGACTCTAAAACAGCCTATACTTATGTATTTCGAAATTACATGGGCCTGGCCCAATAATAAGGTGACATAACACCTAGAATAGCCTTTGGACGAAATTTAATTATGAAGTGGCATCTTGTATATTTCATCCAAGGCTTCACGCACTCATTATGGTGGCTTCAAAGTCCTGAAATCATCACTTGTAACTCCGTTCTTGTTCCCCTTGCGCATGCCATCCTCTCCATGCTTGGTCTTGCTCCAGTGTTCTTCCCTCTTATCCATGCCAGGCCCTTCATTTATAAGCAAAACAAATGTATCCAATTTAGGCAGCATCATATTCTCATGAACATTAGAATCATTACCAAGAAACGAAAGTACCTGAAAATTTAATATGAACAACAAAAGACGAACAGAGCTAGCTGGAATGCATAGCTTGTTAGCACGGAACACAAAGCCATCATTAATAATGAACTTGTTCCATGTTCTTCCTTCTTTACAATTCTTCATTACATCTTTAAAATCAACATCATGCACATATTTATCTTTGATGGTCTCCAAACCAAATATTTTGAAGTCAAGTTGTGAAAGCATAGTATAGCGATGAGACAATGCATCAGCAATAACATTTTCTTTACCCTTCTTGTGTTTAATGACATAAGGGAAAGTCTTAATGAATTCAACCCATTTAGCATGTCTACGATTCAGTTTAGCTTGACTTTTAATATGTTTCAAAGATTCATGATCAGAATGTATAGCAAATCCTTTGGGCCATAAATAATGTTGCCATGTCTCTAAAGTCTGAACAAGAGCATATAATTTTTATCATAAGTATAAGAATTCAGACTAGGCCCACTCAATTTTTCAGAAAAGTATGCAATAGGTTTTCCATCTTGTAATAACACACCTCCTAATCCAATTCCACTAGCATCAGATTCAAGCTCGAAAGTCTTATTAAAATCAGGAAGTTGGAGTAAAGGAGCATGTGTCAACTTAGCTTTCAATACCATGAAGGCTTCTTCATGTGCGGTACCCCAAACAAAAGGCACATCCTTCTTTGTAAGCTCATTGAGAGGTGTAGCAATGGTGCTAAAATCTCTCACAAAACGCCTATAGAAACCAGTGAGTCCAAGAAAACTCCTCACTTGTGTGACCGTCGATAGCTTCAATCTTGGCTTTATCAACTTCAATTCCCTGTGGAGTAACAACATATCCAAGAAAATATACTCGGTCGGTGCAAAAGGTGCATTTCCCAAGGTTACCAAACAAACATGCATCACGTAGAGCAATAAAAACAACACGCCAAATGTTCTTCCAAAGTTTTGCTATAAATCAGTATATCATCAAAATAGACTACCACAAATCGTCCAATGAAAGCACGTAAAAATTTGTTCATTAGTCTCATGAAAGTACTAGGTGCATTAGTTAAACCAAAAGGCTTGACTAACCACTCATATAAACCAAACTTAGTTTTAAATGCTGTTTTCCATTTGTCGGTGAGAACGACACCTATGGGATAACTGGGATCCCTTCTACGGTTGGCGGGCGCGGGGTCGTGAGAAGAGCAGGTTTAGGAGCTAGCACACGGATTATTTACCCAGGTTTGGGCCACGAGGATGCGTAAAACCCTAGTCCTGCTTTGGTGGATGTATTGAGTGTTCTTGAGCTTTCGAACTAGCTACGGTGGCTGTGTAGTTCCAAAAAGCCGAATCCCCCTCCTAGTCGCCTCGGGCCTCCTTTTATAGGAAAAAGGGGCTGCCACAGTGGCGCACCGGAGGTGGAAAGGCCTATAGTGCGCGAGCTTATCGCACGACATTATGGGACAAAGTGCATTAAATGCGCTACTTAGGTGTCCATTAGCTTTATCGGGGACGGGAACGAGGCCCGTCCCGTCCGTCGCCGCTCCTCCTTGCTTCGACACGCGCCCAGGCTAGCGATGCGTGCAGCGCCATGTAGCCAGGCAGGCTGCTGAGGTGGCACGGTGGCAGGGTCTTCATGAAGATCTGCATGCCACCACGCAGGTGCTTGCTGATTTGGTCCGGAAGCTTGTAACACCCCGGATGTAACTTTCCATATTTGTAACTCCAACTCTTGCCATTTTCGGCTATGTGTTATGATATTCCCTCCGTGGTTGGGTTTCATTTTCGTTTTGCATTTTTGTTCATGTCATGCATCTCATATCATGTCATCATGTGCATCTCATTTGCATACGTGTTCGTCTCATGCATCCGAGCATTTTCCCCGTTGTCCGTTTTGCGATCCGACACTCCCACATACACCGGCGCATCCCTCTTGTTTCTTTTTGTGAGCGGGTCTTAAACATTCTCGGAATGGACCGAGGTTTGCCAAGTGGCCTTGGTATACCACCGGTAGACCACCTGTCAAGTTTCGTTCCATTTGGAGGTCGTTTGATGCTCCAACGGTTAACCGGGTAATCGCAAAGTCCTTTTGTGTGTTGCAGCAAAAACCCCCCTCCAAACAGTCCAAAACCCACCTAAGTCCCCTCCATGCTCTCGGTCGTTCGATCACGATCGTGTGGGCGAAAACCACACTCCATTTGGAGTCTCCTAGCTCCCTCTGCCTATAAAAACACCTCCCCCTCCGAAATTTCGGGCAAACCACCCCTAACCCTAGCAAAATCGCCCCCCGCCGCCACCGGACGTGTCCACCGCCGCCGGACGCTTCAGCCGCCGCCGCCCGCAGCCAACGGGAAGCCGCCACGTGGCTCGCCGCCGTCCCC